>NW_026893626.1:0-319251 GCF_032452875.1 Bos javanicus
CTGATCATACACTGATCACGTGACTGATCATGCGTGGCTGATCATGCACGCGTCTGTGGCTATGTTGCTGATCAAGTTGTGGATACACTGGTCGCGTGGCTGATCATGCACTGATCACGTGACTATCATGCACTGCTCACGTGGCTGATCATGCATGATCAGCAGCTACCATGTATAGTCGCATGACTGATCATGCACTGATCAAGTGACTGATCATGCACTGATCACGTGGCTGATCATGCACTACTCACGTGGCTGATCATGCAATGATCATGTGCTATCATGCACTGATCACGTGGACTGATCATACACCCATCAGGTGACTGATCATGCACTGATCACGTCAATATCATGCTGATCACATGACTGATCATGCACTGTTCACGTCCTATATCATGCACTGATCACATGACTGCCCGTGCACTGATCACGTGGATGATCATCGCACTAATCTTGTGACAGATCATGCACTGATCACGTGGCTGATCATGCACTGATACCGTGACTGAGCATGGACTGATCACATGACTATCATGTAGTGATCACGTGACTTAATGGCGCTGATCATGTGACTGATCATGCGCTGATCATGTTTGCTATCATACACTGATCATGTGCCTCTGGAGGCAATAAACAAAGAGCTGAGTAGGCACGAATCAAACAGTCAGCAGGCAATAATCATGGAACACAGGTGTGAGGAATCATGCTGCTCAGCTGGCAATAATCAAGCAGCTGAGCAGGCAGGAATCGCAGCACAGCTGGCAATTGTCAAGCAGATGACAGGCAGGAATCGTGCAGCTCAGCTGGCAATTGTCAAGCAGATGAGCAGACAGTAATCACGCAGCTCAGCAGGCCCAGATCACGTGACTGAGCATGCACTGTTCACGTGGCTGATCATACACTGATCACGTGATGATCATGCACTGATCACTTGGATATCATGCACTGATCACGTGGCTGATCATACACTGTTCACGTGTCTGACATGCACTGATCACGTGGCTGATCATACACTGCTCACGTAACTGATCATGCACTGATCACGTGGCTATCATGCACTGATCCGTGGCTGAACATGCACTGTTCACGTGGCTGATCACACACCTGTCACGTGACTATCATGCACTGATCACGTGGCACTCATGCACTGATCACGTGGCTGATCATGCTCTGCTCACGTGACTCATGCACACATCACGTGGCTATCATGCACTGCTCACGTGGCTGTCATGGAATGATCACGTAGCAACCATATACTGTAACGTGACTGATCATGCAAAGATCACGTAAATGATCATGCACTGTTCACGTGACTGATCATGCACTGATCACGTGACTGATCATGCACTGATCACGTGGCTATCATGCACTGCTCACGTGGCTGATCATGCAACGATCACGTAGCAACCATGTACTGGTCACGTGACTGATCATGCACTGATCACGTAATTGATCCTGCACTGATCACGTGGCTCATCATGCACTGATCACGTGGCTGATCACACTGTATCACGTGACTGATCATGCACTGATCACGTGGCTATCATGCACTGATCACGTGGCTGCCATGCACTGATCACGTGGATATCATGCACTGATCACGTGGCTGATCACACACTATCACATGACTGATCATGCACTGATCGCGTGGCTATCATGCACTGATCACGTGGCTATCATGCACTGATCCGTGGCTGATCAGGCAATGATCGCGTAGCTACCATGTACTGGTCACGTGACTGATCATGCACTGATCACGTGATTGATCATGCACTGATCATGTGGCTGATCGCCACACTGATCACGTGGCTGATCATGCACACTGTCCTGCTTGATCGCACTGATCACGTGACTGATCATGCACTGATCGCGTGGCTATCATGCACTGATCACTTGGCTGGACATACACTGATCACGTGCCTGGTCATGCACTGATCGCGTGGCTGATCATGCACTGATCACGTGACTGATCATGCACTGATCTGGTGTCTGATCATGCACTGATCACGTAGCTATCATGCACTGCTCACGTGGCTGATCATGCCATGATCACGGCTCCATGTACTGGTCATGACTGATCATGCACTGATCACGTGACTGATCATGCAGTGATCACGTGGCTATCATGAACTACTCACGTGGCTGATCATGCAATGATCATGTAGCTACCATGTACAGGTCACGTGAATGATCATACACCCATCAGGTGACTGATCATGCACTGATCACGTGGCTATCATGCACTGATCGAGACTGATCATGCACTGTTCACGTCTATATCATGCACTGATCACATGACTGCCCGTGCACTGATCGCGTGGATGATCATACACTAATCTTGTGACAGATCATGCACTGATCACGTGGCTGATCATGCACTGATACCGTGACTGAGCATGGACTGATCACATGACTATCATGTAGTGATCACGTGACTTAATGGCGCTGATCATGTGACTGATCATGCGCTGATCATGTTTGCTATCATACACTGATCATGCCTCTGGAGGCAATAAACAAAGAGCTGAGTAGGCACGAATCAAACAGTCAGGCAATAATCATGGAACTCAGGTGTGAGGAATCATGCTGCTCAGCTGGCAATAATCAAGCAGCTGAGCAGGCAGGAATTACGCAGCACAGCTGGCAATTGTCAAGCAGATGACAGGCAGGAATCGTGCAGCTCAGCTGGCAATTGTCAAGCAGATGAGCAGACAGTAATCCACGCAGCTCAGCAGGCCCTGATCACGTGACTGAGCATGCACTGTTCACGTGGCTGATCATACACTGATCGCGTGATGATCATGCACTGATCACTTGGATATCATGCACTGATCACGTGGCTGATCATACACTGTTCACGTGTCTGACCATGCACTGATCACGTGGCTGATCATGCACTGCTCACGTAACTGATCATGCACTGATCACGTGGCTATCATGCACTGATCACGTGGCTGAACATGCACTGTTCACGTGGCTGATCACACACCTGTCACGTGACATATCATGCACTGATCACGTGGCACTCATGCACTGATCACGTGGCTGATCATACTCTGCTCACGTAACTCATGCACACATCACGTGGCTATCATGCACTGCTCACGTGGCTCGTCATGGAATGATCACGTAGCAACCATATACTGGTAACGTGACTGATCATGCAAAGATCACGTAAATGATCATGCACTGTTCACGTGACTGATCATGTACTGATCACGTGACTGATCATGCACTGACCACGTGGCTATCATGCTCTGCTCACGTGGCTGATCATGCAACGATCATGTAGCCATGTACTGGTCACGTGACTGATCATGCACTGATCACGTAATTGATCCTGCACTGATCACGTGGCTCATCATGCACTGATCACGTGGCTGATCACACATGTATCACGTGACTGATCATGCACTGATCCGTGGCTCTCATGCACTGATCACGTGGCTATGCACTGATCACGTGGATATCATGCACTGATCACGTGGCTGATCACACACGTATCACATGACTGATCATGCACTGATCACGTGGCTGATCATGCACTGATCACGAAGCTGATCATGCACTGATCACGTAGCTATCATGCACTGATCACGTGGCTGATCATGCACTGATCACGTAGCTGATCATGCACTGATCACGTGACTGATCATGCACTGATCACGTGGCTGATCATGCACTGATCACGTGACTGATCATGCACTGATCACGTGACTGATCATGCACTGATCACGTGGCTATCATGCACTGATCACGTGGCTGATCATGCACTGATCACGTGCCTGATCATGCACTGATCACGTGGCTATCATGCACTGCTCACGTGGCTGATCATGCCATGATCACGCAGCTACCATGTACTGGTCACATGACTGATCATGCACTGATCACGTGACTGATCATGCAGTGATCACGTGGCTATCATGCACTACTCACGTGGCTGATCATGCAGATCATGTAGCTACCATGTACAGGTCACGTGAATGATCATACACCCATCAGGTGACTGATCATGCACTGATCACGTGGCTATCATGCACTGATCACGAGACTGATCATGCACTGATCACGTCTATATCATGCACTGATCACATGACTGCCCGTGCACTGATCACGTGGATGATCATACACTAATCTTGTGACAGATCATGCACTGATCACGTGGCTGATCATGCACTGATACGTGACTGAGCATGGACTGATCACATGACTATCATGTAGTGATCACGTGACTTAATGGCGCTGATCATGTGACTGATCATGCGCTGATCATGTTTGCTATCATACACTGATCATGTGCCTCTGGAGGCAATAAACAAAGAGCTGAGTAGGCACGAATCAAACAGTCAGCAGGCAATAATCATGGAACTCAGGTGTGAGGAATCATGCTGCTCAGCTGGCAATAATCAAGCAGCTGAGCAGGCAGAATTACGCAGCACAGCTGGCAATCAAGCAGATGACAGGCAGGAATCGTGCAGCTCAGCTGGCAATTGTCAAGCAGATGAGCAGACAGTAATCACGCAGCTCAGCAGGCCCAGATCACGTGACTGAGCATGCACTGTTCACGTGGCTGATCATACACTGATCACGTGATGATCATGCACTGATCACTGGATATCATGCACTGATCACGTGGCTGATCATACACTGTTCACGTGTCTGACCATGCACTGATCACGTGGCTGATCATGCACTGCTCACGTAACTGATCATGCACTGATCACGTGGCTATCATGCACTGATCACGTGGCTGAACATGCACTGTTCACGTGGCTGATCACACACCTGTCACGTGACATATCATGCACTGATCACGTGGCACTCATGCACTGATCACGTGGCTGATCATACTCTGCTCACGTAACTCATGCACACATCACGTGGCTATCATGCACTGCTCACGTGGCTGTCATGGAATGATCACGTAGCAACCATATACTGTGTAATGACTGATCATGCAAAGATCATAAATGATCATGCACTGTTCACGTGACTGATCATGTACTGATCACGTGACTGATCATGCACTGATCACGTGGCTATCATGCTCTGCTCACGTGGCTGATCATGCAACGATCACGTAACCATGTACTGGTCACGTGACTGATCATGCACTGATCACGTAATTGATCCTGCACTGATCACGTGGCTCATCATGCACTGATCACGTGGCTGATCACACTGTATCACGTGACTGATCATGCACTGATCACGTGGCTCTGCACTGATCACGTGGCTGTCATGCACTGATCACGTGGATATCATGCACTGATCATGTGGCTGATCACACGTATCACATGCTGATCATGCACTGATCACGTGGCTATCATGCACTGATCACGTGGCTATCATGCACTGATCACGTGGCTGATCATGCAATGATCACGTAGCTACCATGTACTGGTCACGTGACTGATCATGCACTGATCACGTGAATTGATCATGCACTGATCATGGCTGATCATGCACTGATCACGTGGCTGATCATACACTGATCACGCATAACTGATCATGCACTGATCACGTGACTGATCATGCACTGATCACGTGGCTATCATGCACTGATCACGTGGCTGATCATGCACTGATCACGTGCCTGATCATGCACTGATCACGTGGCTGATCATGCACTGATCACGTGACTGATCATGCACTGATCACGTGTCTGATCATGCACTGATCACGTGGCTATCATGCACTGATCACGTGGCTGATCATGCATGATCGCAGCTACCATGTACTGGTCACATGACTGATCATGCACTGATCACGTGACTGATCATGCACTGATCACGTGGCTATCATGAACTACTCACGTGGCTGATCATGCAATGATCATGTAGCTACCATGTACAGGTCACGTGAATGATCATACACCCATCAGGTGACTGATCATGCACTGATCACGTGGCTATCATGCACTGATCACGAGACTGATCATGCACTGTTCACGTCTATATCATGCACTGATCACATGACTGCCCGTGCACTGATCACGTGGATGATCATACACTAATCTTGTGACAGATCATGCACTGATCACGTGGCTGATCATGCACTGATACCGTGACTGAGCATGGACTGATCACATGACTATCATGTAGTGATCACGTGACTTAATGGCGCTGATCATGTGACTGATCATGCGCTGATCATGTTTGCTATCATACACTGATCATGTGCCTCTGGAGGCAATAAACAAAGAGCTGAGTAGGCACGAATCAAACAGTCAGCAGGCAATAATCATGGAACTCAGGTGTGAGGAATCATGCTGCTCAGCTGGCAATAATCAAGCAGCTGAGCAGGCAGGAATTACGCAGCACAGCTGGCAATTGTCAAGCAGATGACAGGCAGGAATCGTGCAGCTCAGCTGGCAATTGTCAAGCAGATGAGCAGACAGTAATCACGCAGCTCAGCAGGCCCAGATCACGTGACTGAGCATGCACTGTTCACGTGGCTGATCATACACTGATCACGTGATGATCATGCACTGATCACTTGGATATCATGCACTGATCACGTGGCTGATCATACACTGTTCACGTGTCTGACCATGCACTGATCACGTGGCTGATCATACACTGCTCACGTAACTGATCATGCACTGATCACGTGGCTATCATGCACTGATCACGTGGCTGAACATGCACTGTTCACGTGGCTGATCACACACCTGTCACGTGACATATCATGCACTGATCACGTGGCACTCATGCACTGATCACGTGGCTGATCATACTCTGCTCACGTAACTCATGCACACATCACGTGGCTATCATGCACTGCTCACGTGGCTCGTCATGGAATGATCACGTAGCAACCATATACTGGTCACGTGACTGATCATGCAAATCACGTAAATGATCATGCACTGTTCACGTGACTGATCATGTACTGATCACGTGACTGATCATGCACTGCCACGTGGCTATCATGCTCTGCTCACGTGGCTGATCATGCAACGATCACGTGCAACCATGTACTGGTCACGTGACTGATCATGCACTGATCACGTAATTGATCCTGCACTGATCACGTGGCTCATCATGCACTGATCACGTGGCTGATCACACATGTATCACGTGACTGATCATGCACTGATCCGTGGCTCTCATGCACTGATCACGTGGCTGTCATGCACTGATCACGTGGATATCATGCACTGATCACGTGGCTGATCACACACTATCACATGACTGATCATGCACTGATCACGTGGCTATCATGCACTGATCACGTGGCTGATCATGCTGATCACGTGGCTGATCATGCACTGATCACGTGGCTGATCAGGCAATGATCACGTGCTACCATGTACTGGTCACGTGACTGATCATGCACTGATCACGTGGCTGATCATGCACTGATCACGTGGCTGATCATGCACTGATCACGTGGCTGATCATGCACTGATCACGTGACTGATCATGCACTGATCACGTGACTGATCATGCACTGATCACGTGGCTGATCATGCACTGATCACGTGGCTGATCATGCACTGATCGCGTGCCTGATCATGCACTGATCACGTGGCTATCATGCACTGCTCACGTGGCTGATCATGCATGATCACGCAGCTACCATGTACTGGTCACATGACTGATCATGCACTGATCACGTGACTGATCATGCACTGATCACGTGGCTATCATGCACTACTCACGTGGCTGATCATGCAATGATCATGTAGCTACCATGTACAGGTCACGTGAATGATCATACACCCATCAGGTGACTGATCATGCACTGATCACGTGGCTATCATGCACTGATCACGTGACTGATCATGCACTGATCACGTCTATATCATGCACTGATCACATGACTGCCATGCACTGATCACGTGGATGATCATACACTAATCTGTGACAGATCATGCACTGATCACGTGGCTGATCATGCACTGATACCGTGACTGAGCATGGACTGATCACATGACTATCATGTAGTGATCACGTGACTTAATGGCGCTGATCATGTGACTGATCATGCGCTGATCATGTTTGCTATCATACACTGATCATGTGCCTCTGGAGGCAATAAACAAAGAGCTGAGTAGGCACGAATCAAACAGTCAGCAGGCAATAATCATGGAACTCAGGTGTGAGGAATCATGCTGCTCAGCTGGCAATAATCAAGCAGCTGAGCAGGCAGGAATTATGCAGCACAGCTGGCAATTGTCAAGCAGATGACAGGCAGGAATCGTGCAGCTCAGCTGGCAATTGTCAAGCAGATGAGCAGACAGTAATCACGCAGCTCAGCAGGCCCAGATCACGTGACTGAGCATGCACTGTTCACGTGGCTGATCATACACTGATCACGTGACTGATCATGCACTGATCACGTGGATATCATGCACTGATCACGTGGCTGATCATACACTGATCACGTGTCTGACCATGCACTGATCACGTGGCTGATCATACACTGCTCACGTAACTGATCATGCACTGATCACGTGGCTATCATGCACTGATCACGTGGCTGATCATGCACTGATCACGTGGCTGATCACACACTGTCACGTGACTATCATGCACTGATCACGTGGCACTCATGCACTGATCACGTGGCTGATCATACACTGCTCACGTGACTGATCATGCACACATCACGTGGCTATCATGCACTGATCACGTGGCTGATCATGCAATGATCACGTAGCACTGACCATGCACTGGTCACGTGACTGATCATGCACTGATCACGTGACTGATCATGCACTGATCACGTGGCTGATCATGCACTGATCACGTGACTGATCATGCACTGATCACGTGGCTATCATGCACTGATCACGTGGCATGCCATGCACTGATCACGTGACTGATCATGCACTGATCACGTAATTGATCATGCACTGATCACGTGGCTATCATGCACTGATCACGTGGCTGATCATGCATGATCACGTAGCTATCATGCACTGGTCACGTGACTGATCATGCACTGATCACGTAACTGATCATGCACTGATCACGTGGCTATCATGCACTGATCACGTGGCTGATCACACACTGATCACGTGACTGATCATGCACTGATCACGTGGCTATCATGCACTGATCACGTGGCTGGCATGCACTGATCACGTGGCTATCATGCACTGATCACGTGGCTGATCATGCACGTATCACGTGACTGATCATGCACTGATCACGTGGCTGATCATGCACTGATCACGTGGCTGATCATGCACTGATCACGTGGCTGATCATGCACTGATCACGTGGCATCATGCACTGATCACGTGACTGATCATGCACTGATCACGTGACTGATCATGCACTGATCACGTGGCTGATCATGCACTGATCACGTGGCTGATCATGCACTGATCACGTGGCTGATCATGCACTGATCACGTAACTGATCATGCACTGATCACGTGACTGATCATGCACTGATCACGTGGCTGATCATGCACTGATCACGTGGCTGGACATGCACTGATCACGTGCCTGATCATGCACTGATCACGTGGCTATCATGCACTGCTCACGTGGCTGATCATGCATGATCACGCAGCTACCATGTACTGGTCATGACTGATCATGCACTGATCACGTGACTGATCATGCACTGATCACGTGGCTATCATGCACTACTCACGTGGCTGATCATGCAATGATCATGTAGCTACCATGTTCAGGTCACGTGAATGATCATACACCCATCAGGTGACTGATCATGCACTGATCACGTGGCTATCATGCACTGATCACGACTGATCATGCACTGTTCACGTCTATATCATGCACTGATCACATGACTGCCCATGCACTGATCACGTGGATGATCATACACTAATCATGTGACAGATCATGCACTGATCACGTGGCTGATCATGCACTGATACCGTGACTGAGCATGGACTGATCACATGACTATCATGTAGTGATCACGTGACTTAATGGCGCTGATCATGTGACTGATCATGCGCTGATCATGTTTGCTATCATACACTGATCATGTGCCTCTGGAGGCAATAAACAAAGAGCTGAGTAGGCACGAATCAAACAGTCAGCAGGCAATAATCATGGAACTCAGGTGTGAGGAATCATGCTGCTCAGCTGGCAATAATCAAGCAGCTGAGCAGGCAGGAATTACGCAGCACAGCTGGCAATTGTCAAGCAGATGACAGGCAGGAATCGTGCAGCTCAGCTGGCAATTGTCAAGCAGATGAGCAGACAGTAATCACGCAGCTCAGCAGGCCCTGATCACGTGACTGAGCATGCACTGTTCACGTGGCTGATCATACACTGATCACGTGATGATCATGCACTGATCACTTGGATATCATGCACTGATCACGTGGCTGATCATACACTGTTCACGTGTCTGACCATGCACTGATCACGTGGCTGATCATGCACTGCTCACGTAACTGATCATGCACTGATCACGTGGCTATCATGCACTGATCACGTGGCTGAACATGCACTGTTCACGTGGCTGATCACACACCTGTCACGTGACATATCATGCACTGATCACGTGGCACTCATGCACTGATCACGTGGCTGATCATACTCTGCTCACGTAACTCATGCACACATCACGTGGCTATCATGCACTGCTCACGTGGCTCGTCATGGAATGATCACGTAGCAACCATATACTGGTCACGTGACTGATCATGCACTGATCACGTAAATGATCATGCACTGTTCACGTGACTGATCATGTACTGATCACGTGACTGATCATGCACTGATCACGTGGCTATCATGCTCTGCTCACGTGGCTGATCATGCAACGATCACGTAGCAACCATGTACTGGTCACGTGACTGATCATGCACTGATCACGTAATTGATCCTGCACTGATCACGTGGCTCATCATGCACTGATCACGTGGCTGATCACACATGTATCACGTGACTGATCATGCACTGATCACGTGGCTCTCATGCACTGATCACGTGGCTGTCATGCACTGATCACGTGGATATCATGCACTGATCATGTGGCTGATCACACGTATCACATGACTGATCATGCACTGATCACGTGGCTATCATGCACTGATCACGTGGCTATCATGCACTGATCACGTGGCTGATCATGCAATGATCACGTAGCTACCATGTACTGTCACGTGACTGATCATGCACTGATCACGTAATTGATCATGCACTGATCACGTGGCTGATCATGCACTGATCACGTGGCTGATCATACACTGATCACGTAACTGATCATGCACTGATCACGTGACTGATCATGCACTGATCACGTGGCTATCATGCACTGATCACGTGGCTGACATACACTGATCACGTGCCTGGTCATGCACTGATCACGTGGCTGATCATGCACTGATCACGTGACTGATCATGCACTGATCACGTGACTGATCATGCACTGATCACGTGGCTATCATGCACTGCTCACGTGGCTGATCATGCATGATCACGCAGCTCCATGTACTGGTCACATGACTGATCATGCACTGATCACGTGACTGATCATGACAATCACGTGGCTATCATGCACTACTCACGTGGCTGATCATGCAATGATCATGTAGCTACCATGTACAGGTCACGTGAATGATCATACACCATCAGGTGACTGATCATGCACTGATCACGTGGCTATCATGCACTGATCACGAGACTGATCATGCACTGATCACGTCTATATCATGCACTGATCACATGACTGCCCATGCACTGATCACGTGGATGATCATACACTGATCTTGTGACTGATCATGCACTGATCACGTGGCTGATCATGCACTGATACCGTGACTGAGCATGGACTGATCACATGACTATCATGTAGTGATCACGTGACTTAATGGCGCTGATCATGTGACTGATCATGCGCTGATCATGTTTGCTATCATACACTGATCATGTGCCTCTGGAGGCAATAAACAAAGAGCTGAGTAGGCACGAATCAAACAGTCAGCAGGCAATAATCATGGAACTCAGGTGTGAGGAATCATGCTGCTCAGCTGGCAATAATCAAGCAGCTGAGCAGGCAGGAATTACGCAGCACAGCTGGCAATTGTCAAGCAGATGACAGGCAGGAATCGTGCAGCTCAGCTGGCAATTGTCAAGCAGATGAGCAGACAGTAATCACGCAGCTCAGCAGGCCCAGATCACGTGACTGAGCATGCACTGTTCACGTGGCTGATCATACACTGATCACGTGATGATCATGCACTGATCACTTGGATATCATGCACTGATCACGTGGCTGATCATACACTGTTCACGTGTCTGACCATGCACTGATCACGTGGCTGATCATGCACACTGCTCACGTAACTGATCATGCACTGATCACGTGGCTATCATGCACTGATCACGTGGCTGAACATGCACTGTTCACGTGGCTGATCACACACCTGTCACGTGACATATCCTGCACTGATCACGTGGCACTCATGCACTGATCACGTGGCTGATCATACTCTGCTCACGTAACTCATCACACATCACGTGGCTATCATGCACTGCTCACGTGGCTGTCATGGAATGATCACGTAGCAACCATATACTGGTCACGTGACTGATCATGCAAGATCACGTAAATGATCATGCACTGTCACGTGACTGATCATACTGATCACGTGACTGATCATGCACTGATCACGTGCTATCATGCTCTGCTCACGTGGCTGATCATGCACGATCACGTAGCAACCATGTACTGGTCACGTGACTGATCATGCACTGATCACGTAATTGATCATGCACTGATCACGTGACATCATGCACTGATCACGTGGCTGATCACACATGTATCACGTGACTGATCATGCACTGATCACGTGGCTCTCATGCACTGATCACGTGGCTGTCATGCACTGATCACGTGGATATCATGCACTGATCACGTGGCTGATCACACACTATCACGTGACTGATCATGCACTGATCACGTGGCTATCATGCACTGATCACGTGGCTGATCATGCACTGATCACGTGGCTATCATGCACTGTCACGTGGCTGATCATGCACTGATCACGTATGCTCATGCACTGTCACGTGACTGATCATGCACTGATCACTAATTGATCATGCACTGATCACGTGGCTGATCATGCACTGATCACGTGGCTGATCATGCACTGATCACGTGACTGATCACTGATCACGTGACTGATCATGCACTGATCACGTGGCTGATCATGCACTGATCACGTGGCTGATCATGCACTGATCACGTGACTGATCATGCACTGATCACGTGGCTATCATGCACTGCTCACGTGGCTGATCATGCCATGATCCGCAGTACACCGTAATGCTGGTCACATGACTGATCATGCACTGATCACGTGACTGATCATGCAGTGATCACGTGGCTATCATGCACTACTCACGTGGCTGATCATGCAATGATCATGTAGCTACCATCATGTTCAGGTCACGTGAATGATCATACACCCATCAGGTGACTGATCATGCACTGATCACGTGGCTATCATGCACTGATCACGAGACTGATCTAGCACTGTTCACGTCTATATCATGCACTGATCACATGACTGTCCGTGCACTGATCACGTGGATGATCATACACTAATCTTGTGACAGATCATGCGATCACGTGGCTGATCATGCACTGATACGTGACTGAGCATGGACTGATCACATGACTATCATGTAGTGATCACGTGACTTAATGGCGCTGATCATGTGACTGATCATGCTGATCATGTTTGCTATCATACACTGATCATGTGCCTCTGGAGGCAATAAACAAAGAGCTGAGTAGGCACGAATCAAACAGTCAGGAGGCAATAATCATGGAACACAGGTGTGAGGAATCATGCTGCTCAGCTGGCAATAATCAAGCAGCTGAGCAGGCAGGAATTAATGGCCAGCTGGCAATTGTCAAGCAGATGACAGGCAGGAATCGTGCAGCTCAGCTGGCAATTGTCAAGCAGATGAGCAGACAGTAATCACGCAGCTCAGCAGGCCCAGATCACGTGACTGAGCATGCACTGTTCACGTGGCTGATCATACACTGATCACGTGATGATCATGCACTGATCACTGGATATCATGCACTGATCACGTGGCTGATCATACACTGTTCACGTGTCTGACCATGCACTGATCACGTGGCTGATCATACACTGCTCACGTAACTGATCATGCACTGATCACGTGGCTATCATGCACTGATCACGTGGCTGAACATGCACTGTTCACGTGGCTGATCACACACCTGTCACGTGACATATGCACTGATCACGTGGCACTCATGCACTGATCACGTGGCTGATCATACTCTGCTCACGTAACTCATGCACACATCACGTGGCTATCATGCACTGCTCACGTGGCTCGTCATGGAATGATCACGTAGCAACCATATACTGGTCACGTGACTGATCATGCAAAGATCACATAAATGATCATGCACTGTTCACGTGACTGATCATGTACTGATCACGTGACTGATCATGCACTGATCACGTGGCTATCATGCTCTGCTCACGTGGCTGATCATGCAACCAGCATCACGTAGCAACCATGTACTGGTCACGTGACTGATCATGCACTGATCACGTAATTGATCCTGCACTGATCACGTGGCTCATCATGCACTGATCACGTGGCTGATCACACATGTATCACGTGACTGATCATGCACTGATCACGTGGCTCTCATGCACTGATCACGTGGCTATCATGCACTGATCACGTGGATATCATGCACTGATCACGTGGCTGATCACACTGTATCACATGACTGATCATGCACTGATCACGTGGCTATCATGCACTGATCACGTGGTATCATGCACTGATCACGTGGCTGATCAGGCAATGATCACGTAGCTACCATGTACTGGTCACGTGACTGATCATGCACTGATCACGTAATTGATCATGCACTGATCATGTGGCTGATCATGCACTGATCACGTGGCTGATCATACACTGATCATAACTGATCATGCACTGATCACGTGGCTGATCATGCACTGATCACGTGGCTATCATGCACTGATCACTTGGCTGGACATACACTGATCACGTGCCTGGTCATGCACTGATCACGTGGCTGATCATGCACTGATCACGTGACTGATCATGCACTGATCACGTGTCTGATCATGCACTGATCACGTGGCTATCATGCACTGCTCACGTGGCTGATCATGCCATGATCACGCAGCTATGTACTGGTCACATGACTGATCATGCACTGATCACGTGACTGATCATGCAGTGATCACGTGGCTATCATGCACTACTCACGTGGCTGATCATGCAATGATCATGTAGCTACCATGTACAGGTCACGTGAATGATCATACACCCATCAGGTGACTGATCATGCACTGATCACGTGGCTATCATGCACGGATCACGAGACTGATCATGCACTGTTCACGTCTATATCATGCACTGATCACATGACTGCCCGTGCACTGATCACGTGGATGATCATACACTAATGTGACAGATCATGCACTGATCACGTGGCTGATCATGCACTGATACCGTGACTGAGCATGGACTGATCACATGACTATCATGTAGTGATCACGTGACTTAATGGCGCTGATCATGTGACTGATCATGCGCTGATCATGTTTGCTATCATACACTGATCATGTGCCTCTGGAGGCAATAAACAAAGAGCTGAGTAGGCACGAATCAAACCGTCAGCAGGCAATAATCATGGAACTCACGTGTGAGGAATCATGCTGCTCAGCTGGCAATAATCAAGCAGCTGAGCAGGCAGGAATTACGCAGCACAGCTGGCAATTGTCAAGCAGATGACAGGCAGGAATCGTGCAGCTCAGCTGGCAATTGTCAAGCAGATGAGCAGACAGTAATCACGCAGCTCAGCAGGCCCAGATCACGTGACTGAGCATGCACTGTTCACGTGGCTGATCATACACTGATCACGTGATGATCATGCACTGATCACGTGGCTGATCATGCACTGTTCACGTGTCTGACCATGCACTGATCACGTGGCTGATCATACACTGCTCACGTAACTGATCATGCACTGATCACGTGGCTATCATGCACTGATCACGTGGCTGAACATGCACTGTTCACGTGGCTGATCACACACCTGTCACGTGACATATCCTGCACTGATCACGTGGCACTCATGCACTGATCACGTGGCTGATCATACTCTGCTCACGTAACTCATGCACATCACGTGGCTATCATGCACTGCTCACGTGGCTCGTCATGGAATGATCACGTAGCAACCATATACTGGTCACGTGACTGATCATGCAAAGATCACGTAAATGATCATGCACTGTTCACGTGACTGATCATGTACTGATCACGTGACTGATCATGCACTGATCACGTGGCTATCATGCTCTGCTCACGTGGCTGATCATACAACGATCACGTGGCAACCATGTACTGGTCACGTGACTGATCATGCACTGATCACGTAATTGATCCTGCACTGATCACGTGGCTCATCATGCACTGATCACGTGGCTGATCACACATGTATCACGTGACTGATCATGCACTGATCACGTGGCTCTCATGCACTGATCACGTGGCTGTCATGCACTGATCACGTGGATATCATGCACTGATCATGTGGCTGATCACACGTATCACATGACTGATCATGCACTGATCACGTGGCTATCATGCACTGATCACGTGGCTATCATGCACTGATCACGTGGCTGATCATGCAATGATCAAGCTACCATGTACTGGTCACAACTGATCATGCACTGATCACGCATCAATTGATCATGCACTGATCATGTGGCTGATCATGCACTGATCACGTGGCTGATCATACACTGATCACGGACTGATCATGCACTGATCACGTGGCTGATCATGCACTGATCACGTGGCTATCATGCACTGATCACTTGGCTGGACATACACTGTCACGTGCCTGATGCTGATCACGTGGCTGATCATGCTGATCGTGACTGATCATGCACTGATCACGTGACTGATCATGCACTGATCACGTGGCTATCATGCACTGCTCACGTGGCTGATCATGCACTGATCACGCAGCTACCATGTACTGATCACATGACTGATCATGCACTGATCACGTGCTGATCATGCAGTGATCACGTGGCTATCATGCACTACTCACGTGGCTGATCATGCAAGATCATGTAGCTACCATGTACAGAGTCACGTGGATGATCATACACCCATCAGGTGACTGATCATGCACTGATCACGTGGCTATCATGCACTGATCACGTGACTGATCATGCACTGTTCACGTCTATATCATGCACTGATCACGACTGCATGCACTGATCACGTGGATGATCATGCACTAATCATGTGACAGATCATGCACTGATCACGTGGCTGATCATGCACTGATACCGTGACTGAGCATGGACTGATCACATGACTATCATGCAGTGATCACGTGACTTAATGGCACTGATCATGTGACTGATCATGCGCTGATCATGTTGGCTATCATACACTGATCATGTGCCTCTGGAGGCAATAAACAAGAGCTGAGTAGGCACGAATCAAACAGTCAGCAGGCAATAATCATGGACTCAGGTGTGAGGAATCATGCTGCTCAGCTGGCAATAATCAAGCAGCTGAGCAGGCAGGAATTAGCAGCACAGCTGGCAATTGTCAAGCAGATGACAGGCAGGAATCGTGCAGCTCAGCTGTCAAGCAGATGAGCAGACAGTAATCACGCAGCTCAGCAGGCCCTGATCACGTGACTGAGCATGCACTGTTCACGTGGCTGATCATGCACTGATCACGTGATGATCATGCACTGATCACTTGGATATCATGCACTGATCACGTGGCTGATCATACACTGATCACGTGTCTGACCATGCACTGATCACGTGGCTGATCATACACTGATCACGTAACTGATCATGCACTGATCACGTGGCTATCATGCACTGATCACGTGGCTGAACATGCACTGTTCACGTGGCTGATCACACTGATCACGTGACTATCATGCACTGATCACGTGGCACTCATGCACTGATCACGTGGCTGATCATACTCTGATCACGTAACTCATGCATCCGTGGCTATCATGCACTGCTCACGTGGCTGATCATGCAAATCATGTAGCTACCATGTACTGATCACGTGACTGATCATACACCCATCACGTAACTGATCATGCACTGATCACGTGGCTATCATGCACGGATCACGTGACTGATCATGCACTGTTCACGTCTATATGCACTGATCACATGGCTGCCCGTGCACTGATCACGTGGATGATCATACACTAATCTTGTGACAGATCATGCACTGATCACGTGGCTGATCATGCACTGATACGTGACTGAGCATGGACTGATCACATGACTATCATGTAGTGATCACGTGACTTAATGGCGCTGATCATGTGACTGATCATGCGCTGATCGTGTTTGCTATCATACACTGATCATGTGCCTCTGGAGGCAATAAACAAAGAGCTGAGTAGGCACGAATCAAACCGTCAGCAGGCAATAATCATGGAACTCACGTGTGAGGAATCATGCTGCTCAGCTGGCAATAATCAAGCAGCTGAGCAGGCAGGAATTACGCAGCACAGCTGGCAATTGTCAAGCAGATGACAGGCAGGAATCGTGCAGCTCAGCTGGCAATTGTCAAGCAGATGAGCAGACAGTAATCACGCAGCTCAGCAGGACCAGATCACGTGACTGAGCATGCACTGTTCACGTGGCTGATCATACACTGATCACGTGATGATCATGCACTGATCACGTGGCTGATCATACACTGTTCACGTGTCTGACCATGCACTGATCACGTGGCTGATCATACACTGCTCACGTAACTGATCATGCACTGATCACGTGGCTATCATGCACTGATCACGTGGCTGAACATGCAATGTTCACGTGGCTGATCACACACCTGTCACGTGACATATCCTGCACTGATCACGTGGCACTCATGCACTGATCACGTGGCTGATCATACTCTGCTCACGCTCTCATGCACACATCATGGCTATCATGCACTGCTCACGTGGTTCGTCATGGAATGATCACGTAGCAACCATATACTGGTAACGTGACTGATCATGCAAAGATCACGTAAATGATCATGCACTGTTCACGTGACTGATCATGTACTGATCACGTGACTGATCATGCACTGACCACGTGGCTATCATGCTCTGCTCACGTGGCTGATCATGCAACGATCACGTAGCAACCATGTACTGGTCGCGTGACTGATCATGCACTGATCGCGTAATTGATCCTGCACTGATCACGTGGCTCATCATGTACTGATCACGTGGCTGATCACACATGTATCACGTGACTGATCATGCACTGATCACGTGGCTCATGCACTGATCACGTGGCTGTCATGCACTGATCACGTGGATATCATGCACTGATCATGTGGCTGATCACACGTATCACATGACTGATCATGCACTGATCACGTGGCTATCATGCACTGATCACGTGGCTATCATGCACTGATCACGTGGCTGATCAGCAATGATCCGCATGCTACTGTACTGATCACGTGACTGATCATGCACTGAGCACGTGATGCACTGATCATGTGGCTGATCATGCACTGATCACGTGGCTGATCATACACTGATCACATAATTGATCATGCACTGATCACGTAACTGATCATGCACTGATCACGTGGCTATCATGCACTGATCACTTGGCTGAACATACACTGATCACGTGCCTGGTCATGCACTGATCACGTGGCTGATCATGCACTGATCACGTGACTGATCATGCACTGATCTCGTGTCTGATCATGCACTGATCACGTGGCTATCATGCACTGCTCACGTGGCTGATCATGCATGATGATCACGCAGCTACCATGTACTGGTCACATGACTGATCATGCACTGATCACGTGACTGATCATGCAGTGATCACGTGGCTATCATGAACTACTCGTGGCTGATCATGCAATGATCATGTAGCTACCATGCACAGGTCACGTGAATGATCATACACCCATCAGGTGCTGATCATGCACTGATCACGTGGCTATCATGCACTGATCACAGACTGATCATGCACTGTTCACGTCTATATCATGCACTGATCACATGACTGCCCGTGCACTGATCACGTGGATGATCACACACTAATCTTGTGACAGATCATGCACTGATCACGTGGCTGATCATGCACTGATACCGTGACTGAGCATGGACTGATCACATGACTATCATGTAGTGATCACGTGACTTAATGGCGCTGATCATGTGACTGATCATGCGCTGATCATGTTTGCTATCATACACTGATCATGTGCCTCTGGAGGCAATAAACAAAGAGCTGAGTAGGCACGAATCAAACAGTCAGCAGGCAATAATCATGGAACTCAGGTGTGAGGAATCATGCTGCTCAGCTGGCAATAATCAAGCAGCTGAGCAGGCAGGAATTACGGCACAGCTGGCAATTGTCAAGCAGATGACAGGCAGGAATCGTGCAGCTCAGCTGGCAATTGTCAAGCAGATGAGCAGACAGTAATCACGCAGCTCAGCAGGCCCAGATCACGTGACTGAGCATGCACTGTTCACGTGGCTGATCATACACTGATCACGTGATGATCATGCACTGATCACTTGGATATCATGCACTGATCACGTGGCTGATCATACACTGTTCACGTGTCTGACCATGCACTGATCACGTGGCTGATCATACACTGCTCACGTAACTGATCATGCACTGATCACGTGGCTATCATGCACTGATCACGTGGCTGAACATGCACTGTTCACGTGGCTGATCACACACCTGTCACGTGACATATCATGCACTGATCGTGGCACTCATGCACTGATCACGTAGCTGATCATACTCTGCTCACGTAACTCATGCACACATCACATGGCTATCATGCACTGCTCACGTGGCTCATCATGGAATGATCACGTAGCAACCATATACTGGTACGTGACTGATCATGCAAAGATCACATAAATGATCATGCACTGTTCACGTGACTGATCATGTACTGATCACGTGACTGATCATGCACTGACCACGTGGCTATCATGCACTGCTCACGTGGCTGATCATGCACGATCACGTAGCAACCATGTACTGGTCACGTGACTGATCATGCACTGATCACGTAATTGATCCTGCACTGATCACGTGGCTCATCATGCACTGATCACGTGGCTGATCACACACGTATCATGTGACTGATCATGCACTGATCACGTGGCTCTCATGCACTGATCACGTGGCTGTCATGCACTGATCACGTGGATATCATGCACTGATCATGTGGCTGATCACACACTATCACATGACTGATCATGCACTGATCACGTGGCTATCATGCACTGATCACGTGGCTATCATGCACTGATCACGTGGCTATCATGCACTGATCACGTGGCTGATCACACATGATCACGTGACTGATCATGCACTGATCCCGTGGCTGCTCATGCACTGATCACGTGGCTGATCATGCACTGATCACGTGGCTATCATGCACTGATCACGTGGCTGATCATGCACTGATCACGTAGCTACCATGTACTGATCACGTGACTGATCATGCACTGAGCACGTAATTGATCAGCATGCACTGATCATGTGGCTGATCATGCACTGATCACGTGGCTGATCATACACTGATCACAACTGATCATGCACTGATCACGTGACTGATCATGCACTGATCACGTGGCTATCATGCACTGATCACTTGGCTGACATACACTGATCACGTGCCTGATCATGCACTGATCACGTGGCTGATCATGCACTGATCACGTGACTGATCATGCACTGATCTGGCGTGTCTGATCATGCACTGATCACGTGGCTATCATGCACTGCTCACGTGGCTGATCATGCCATGATCACGCAGCTACCATGTACTGGTCACATGACTGATCATGCACTGATCACGTGACTGATCATGCAGTGATCACGTGGCTATCATGCACTACTCACGTGGCTGATCATGCAATAATCATGTAGCTACCATGTACAGGTCACATGAATGATCATACACCCATCAGGTGACTGATCATGCACTGATCACGTGGCTATCATGCACGGATCACGAGACTGATCATGCACTGTTCACGTCTATATCATGCACTGATCACATGGCTGCCCGTGCACTGATCACGTGGATGATCATGCACTAATCTTGTGACAGATCATGCACTGATCACGTGGCTGATCATGCACTGATACCGTGACTGAGCATGGACTGATCACATGACTATCATGTAGTGATCACGTGACTTAATGGTGCTGATCATGTGACTGATCATGCGCTGATCATGTTTGCTATCATACACTGATCATGTGCCTCTGGAGGCAATAAACAAAGAGCTGAGTAGGCACGAATCAAACCGTCAGCAGGCAATAATCATGGAACTCAGGTGTGAGGAATCATGCTGCTCAGCTGGCAATAATCAAGCAGCTGAGCAGGCAGGAATTACGCAGCACAGCTGGCAATTGTCAAGCAGATGACAGGCAGGAATCGTGCAGCTCAGCTGGCAATTGTCAAGCAGATGAGCAGACGGTAATCAGGCAGCTCAGCAGGCCCAGATCACGTGACTGAGCATGCACTGTTCACGTGGCTGATCATACACTGATCACGTGATGATCATGTACTGATCACGTGGCTGATCATACACTGTTCACGTGTCTGACCATGCACTGATCACGTGGCTGATCATACACTGCTCACGTAACTGATCATGCACTGATCACGTGGCTATCATGCACTGATCACGTGGCTGAACATGCACTGTTCACGTGGCTGATCACACACCTGTCACGTGCTAAATCCTGCACTGATCACGTGGCACTCATGCACTGATCACGTGGCTGATCATACTCTGCTCACGTAACTCGCCACGTGGCTATCATGCACTGCTCACGTGGCTGCGTCATGGAATGATCACGTAGCAACCATATACTGGTACGTGACTGATCATGCAAAGATCACGTAAATGATCATGCACTGTTCACGTGACTGATCATGTACTGATCACGTGACTGATCATGCACTGACCACGTGGCTATCATGCACTCTGCTCACGTGGCTGATCATGCACGATCACGTAGCAACCATGTACTGGTCACGTGACTGATCATGCACTGATCACGTAATTGATCCTGCACTGATCACGTGGCTCATCATGCACTGATCACGTGGCTGATCACACATGTATCACGTGACTGATCATGCACTGATCACGTGGCTCATGCACTGATCACGTGGCTGTCATGCACTGATCACGTGGATATCATGCACTGATCATGTGGCTGATCACACACGTATCACATGACTGATCATGCACTGATCACGTGGCTATCATGCACTGATCACGTGGCTATCATGCACTGATCACGTGGCTTATCATGCAATGATCACGTAGCTACCATGCTGGTCACGTAACTGATCATGCACAGAGCACGTAATTGATCATGCACTGATCATGTGGCTGATCATGCACTGATCACGTGGCTGATCATGCACTGATCACGTAACTGATCATGCACTGATCACGTGACTGATCATGCACTGATCACGTGGCTATCATGCACTGATCACGTGGCTGGACATGCACTGATCACGTGCCTGATCATGCACTGATCACGTGGCTGATCATGCACTGATCACGTGACTGATCATGCACTGATCTCGTGTCTGATCATGCACTGATCACGTGGCTATCATGCACTGCTCACGTGGCTGATCATGCATGATCACGCAGCTACCATGTACTGGTCACATGACTGATCATGCACTGATCACGTGACTGATCATGCAGTGATCACGTGGCTATCATGAACTACTCACGTGGCTGATCATGCAATGATCATGTAGCTACCATGTACAGGTCACGTGAATGATCATACACCCATCAGGTGACTGATCATGCACTGATCACGTGGCTATCATGCACTGATCACGAGACTGATCATGCACTGTTCACGTCTATATCATGCACTGATCACATGACTGCCCGTGCACTGATCACGTGGATGATCATACACTAATCTTGTGACAGATCATGCACTGATCACGTGGCTTATCATGCACTGATACCGTGACAGAGCATGGACTGATCACATGACTATCATGTAGTGATCACGTGACTTAAAGGCGCTGATCATGTGACTGATCATGCGCTGATCATGTTTGCTATCATACACTGATCATGTGCCTCTGGAGGCAATAAACAAAGAGCTGAGTAGGCACGAATCAAACAGTCAGCAGGCAATAATCATGGAACTCAGGTGTGAGGAATCATGCTGCTCAGCTGGCAATAATCAAGCAGCTGAGCAGGCAGGAATTACGCAGCACAGCTGGCAATTGTCAAGCAGATGACAGGCAGGAATCGTGCAGCTCAGCTGGCAATTGTCAAGCAGATGAGCAGACAGTAATCACGCAGCTCAGCAGGCCCAGATCACGTGACTGAGCATGCACTGTTCACGTGGCTGATCATACACTGATCACGTGATGATCATGCACTGATCACTTGGATATCATGCACTGATCACGTGGCTGATCATACACTGTTCACGTGTCTGACCATGCACTGATCACGTGGCTGATCATACACTGCTCACGTAACTGATCATGCACTGATCACGTGGCTATCATGCACTGATCACGTGGCTGAACATGCACTGTTCACGTGGCTGATCACACACCTGTCACGTGACATATCCTGCACTGATCACGTGGCACTCATGCACTGATCACGTGGCTGATCATGCTCTGCTCACGTAACTCATGCACACATCACGTGGCTATCATGCACTGCTCACGTGGCTCGTCATGGAATGATCACGTAGCAACCATATACTGGTAACGTGACTGATCATGCAAAGATCACGTAAATGATCATGCACTGTTCACGTGACTGATCATGTACTGATCACGTGACTGATCATGCACTGAACACGTGGCTATCATGCTCTGCTCGCGTGGCTGATCATGCAACGATCACGTAGCAACCATGTACTGGTCACGTGACTGATCATGCACTGATCACGTAATTGATCCTGCACTGATCACGTGGCTCATCATGCACTGATCACGTGGCTGATCACACATGTATCACGTGACTGATCATGCACTGATCCGTGGCTCTCATGCACTGATCACGTGGCTGTCATGCACTGATCACGTGGATGTCATGCACTGATCACGTGGATATCATGCACTGATCACACACGTATCACATGACTGATCATGCACTGATCACGTGGCTATCATGCACTGATCACGTGGCTATCATGCACTGATCACGTGGCTTATCAGGCAATGATCACGTAGCTACCATGTACTGGTCACGTGACTGATCATGCACTGAGCACATAATTGATCATGCACTGATCATGTGGCTGATCATGCACTGATCACGTGGCTGATCATACACTGATCACATAACTGAACATGCACTGATCACGTGACTGATCATGCACTGATCACGTGGCTATCATGCACTGATCACTTGGCTGACATACACTGATCACGTGCCTGGTCATGCACTGATCACGTGGCTGATCATGCACTGATCACGTGACTGATCATGCACTGATCTCGTGTCTGATCATGCACTGATCACGTGGCTATCATGCACTGCTCACGTGGCTGATCATGCCATGATCACGCAGCTACCATGTGCTGGTCACATGACTGATCATGCACTGATCACGTGACTGATCATGCAGTGATCACGTGGCTATCATGAACTACTCACGTGGCTGATCATGCAATGATCATGGCTACCATGTACAGGTCACGTGAATGATCATACACCCATCAGGTGACTGATCATGCACTGATCACGTGGCTATCATGCACGGATCACGAGACTGATCATGCACTGTTCACGTCTATATCATGCACTGATCACATGGCTGCCCGTGCACTGATCACGTGGATGATCATACACTAATCTTGTGACAGATCATGCACTGATCACGTGGCTGATCATGCACTGATCACGTGACTGAGCATGGACTGATCACGTGGCTATCATGTAGTGATCACGTGACTTAATGGCGCTGATCATGTGACTGATCATGCGCTGATCATGTTTCCTATCATACACTGATCATGTGCCTCTGGAGGCAATAAACAAAGAGCTGAGTAGGCACGAATCAAACAGTCAGCAGGCAATAATCATGGAACTCAGGTGTGAGGAATCATGCTGCTCAGCTGGCAGTAATCAAGCAGCTGAGCAGGCAGGAATTACGCAGCACAGCTGGCAATTGTCAAGCAGATGACAGGCAGGAATCGTGCAGCTCAGCTGGCAATTGTCAAGCAGATGAGCAGACAGTAATCACGCAGCTCAGCAGGCCCAGATCACGTGACTGAGCATGCACTGTTCACGTGGCTGATCATACACTGATCACGTGGTGATCATGCACTGATCACGTGATATCATGCACTGATCACGTGGCTGATCATGCACTGTTCACGTGTCTGACCATGCACTGATCACGTGGCTGATCATACACTGCTCACGTGATCATGCACTGATCACATGGCTATCATGCACTGATCACGTGGCTGATCATGCACTGATCACGTGGCTGATCACACACCTGTCACGTGACTATCATGCACTGATCGCGTGGCTCTCATGATCTGTGGCTGATCATGCACTGATCACGTAACTCATGCACACATCACGTGGCTATCATGCACTGATCACGTGGCTGATCATGCAATGATCATGTAGCTACCATGTACAGGTCACGTGAATGATCATACACCCATCAGGTGACTGATCATGCACTGATCACGTGGCTATCATGCACTGATCACGAGACTGATCATGCACTGTTCACGTCTATATCATGCACTGATCACATGACTGCCCGTGCACTGATCACGTGGATGATCATACACTAATCTTGTGACAGATCATGCACTGATCACGTGGCTGATCATGCACTGATACGTGACTGAGCATGGACTGATCACATGACTATCATGTAGTGATCACGTGACTTAATGGCGCTGATCATGTGACTGATCATGCGCTGATCATGTTTGCTATCATACACTGATCATGTGCCTCTGGAGGCAATAAACAAAGAGCTGAGTAGGCACGAATCAAACCGTCAGCAGGCAATAATCATGGAACTCAGGTGTGAGGAATCATGCTGCTCAGCTGGCAATAATCAAGCAGCTGAGCAGGCAGGAATTACGCAGCACAGCTGGCAATTGTCAAGCAGATGACAGGCAGGAATCGTGCAGCTCAGCTGGCAATTGTCAAGCAGATGAGCAGACAGTAATCACGCAGCTCAGCAGGACCAGATCACGTGACTGAGCATGCACTGTTCACGTGGCTGATCATACACTGATCACGTGATGATGCACTGATCACGTGGCTGATCATACACTGTTCACGTGTCTGACCATGCACTGATCACGTGGCTGATCATACACTACTCACGTAACTGATCATGCACTGATCACGTGGCTATCATGCACTGATCACGTGGCTGAACATGCACTGTTCACGTGGCTGATCACACACCTGTCACGTGACATATCCTGCACTGATCACGTGGCACTCATGCACTGATCAAGTGGCTGATCATACTCTGCTCAAGTAACTCATGCACACACCACGTGGCTATCATGCACTGCTCACGTGGCTCGTCATGGAATGATCACGTAGCAACCATATACTGGTAACCTGACTGATCATGCAAAGATCACGTAAATGATCATGCACTGTTCACGTGACTGATCATGTACTGATCACGTGACTGATCATGCACTGACCACGTGGCTATCATGCTCTGCTCACGTGGCTGATCATGCAGCGATCACGTAGCAACCATGTAGTGGTCACGTGACTGATCATGCACTGATCACGTAATTGATCCTGCACTGATCACGTGGCTCATCATGCACTGATCACGTGGCTGATCACACATGTATCACGTGACTGATCATGCACTGATCCCGTGGCTCTCATGCACTGATCACGTGGCTGTCATGCACTGATCACGTGGATATCATGCACTGATCATGTGGCTGATCACACACGTATCACATGACTGATCATGCACTGATCACGTGGCTATCATGCACTGATCACGTGGCTATCATGCACTGATCACGTGGCTTATCAGGCAATGATCGCGTAGCTACCATGTACTGGTCACATAACTGATCATGCACTGATCACGTGATCATGCACTGATCACGTGGCTGATCATGCACTGATCACGTGGCTGATCATACACTGATCACATAACTGATCATGCACTGATCACGTGGCTGATCATGCACTGATCACGTGGCTATCATGCACTGATCACATAACTGATCATGCACTGATCACGTGACTGATCATGCACTGATCACGTGGCTGATCATGCACTGATCACTTGGCTGGACATACACTGATCACGTGCTGATCATGCACTGATCACGTGGCTATCATGCACTGATCACGTGGCTGAACATGCACTGTTCACGTGGCTGATCACACACTGATCACGTGACTATCCTGCACTGATCACGTGGCACTGCACTGATCACGTGGCTGATCATACTCTGCTCACGTAACTCATGCACATCACGTGGCTATCATGCACTGCTCACGTGGCTGTCATGGAATGATCATGTAGCCATATACTGGTAACGTGACTGATCATGCAAAGATCACGTAAATGATCATGCACTGATCACGTGACTGATCATGTGCTGATCACGTGACTGATCATGCACTGACCACGTGGCTGTCATGCTCTGCTCACGTGGCTGATCATGCACGATCACGAGCAACCATGTACTGGTCAGTGACTGATCATGCACTGATCACGTAATTGATCCTGCACTGATCACGTGGCTCATCATGCACTGATCACGTGGCTGATCACACTGTATCACGTGACTGATCATGCACTGATCACGTGGCTCTCATGCACTGATCGCGTGGCTGATCATGCACTGATCACGTGGATATCATGCACTGATCATGTGGCTGATCATACACGTATCACATGACTGATCATGCACTGATCACGTGGCTGATCATGCACTGATCACGTGGCTGATCATGCACTGATCACGTGGCTGATCAGGCAATGATCACGTGGCTACCATGTACTGGTCACGTGACTGATCATGCACTGACCACGTAGATCATGCACTGATCACGTGGCTGATCATGCACTGATCGTGGCTGATCATGCACTGTCACTGACTGATCACTGATCACGTGACTGATCATGCACTGATCACGTGGCTATCATGCACTGATCACTTGGCTGACATACACTGATCACGTGCCTGGTCATGCACTGATCACGTGGCTGATCATGCACTGATCACGTGACTGATCATGCACTGATCACGTGTCTGATCACTGATCATGGCTATCATGCACTGATCACGTGGCTGATCATGCACTGATCACATGACTGATCATGCACTGATCACGTGACTGATCATGCACTGATCACGTGGCTGATCATGCACTGATCACATGACTGATCATGCACTGATCACGTGACTGATCATGCACTGATCACGTGGCTATCATGCACTGATCACGTGGCTGGACATCACTGATCACGTGCCTGGTCATGCACTGATCACGTGGCTGATCATGCACTGATCACGTGACTGATCATGCACTGATCACGTGTCTGATCATGCACTGATCACGTGGCTATCATGCACTGCTCATGGCTGATCATGCCATGATCATGTAGCTACCATGTACTGGTCACATGACTGATCATGCACTGATCACGTGACTGATCATGCAGTGATCACGTGGCTATCATGAACTACTCACGTGGCTGATCATGCAATGATCATGTGGCTACCATGTACAGGTCACGTGAATGATCATGCACCCATCAGGTGACTGATCATGCACTGATCACGTGGCTATCATGCACTGATCACGAGACTGATCATGCACTGTTCACGTCTATATCATGCACTGATCACATGACTACCCGTGCACTGATCACGTGGATGATCATACACTAATCTTGTGACACATCATGCACTGATCACGTGGCTGATCATGCACTGATACCGTGACTGAGCATGGACTGATCACATGACTATCATGTAGTGATCACGTTACTTAATGGCGCTGATCATGTGACTGATCATGCGCTGATCATGTTTGCTATCATACACTGATCATGTGCCTCTGGAGGCAATAAACAAAGAGCTGAGTAGGCACGAATCAAACAGTCAGCAGGCAATAATCATGGAACTCAGGTGTGAGGAATCATGCTGCTCAGCTGGCAATAATCAAGCAGCTGAGCAGGCAGGAATTAGCAGCACAGCTGGCAATTGTAAGCAGATGACAGGCAGGAATCGTGCAGCTCAGCTGGCAATTGTCAAGCAGATGAGCAGACAGTAATCACGCAGCTCAGCAGGCCCAGATCACGTGACTGAGCATGCACTGTTCACGTGGCTGATCATACACTGATCACGTGATGATCATGCACTGATCACTTGGATATCATGCACTGATCACGTGGCTGATCATACACTGTTCGCGTGTCTGACCATGCACTGATCACGTGGCTGATCATACTGCTCATGTAACTGATCATGCACTGATCACGTGGCTATCATGCACTGATCACGTGGCTGAACATGCACTGTTCACGTGGCTGATCACACACCTGTCGCGTGACATATCATGCACTGATCACGTGGCACTCATGCACTGATCACGTGGCTGATCATACTCTGCTCACGTAACTCATGCACACATCACGTGGCTATCATGCACTGCTCACGTGGCTCGTCATGGAATGATCACGTAGCAACCATATACTGGTCACGTGACTGATCATGCACAGATCACGTAAATGATCATGCACTGTTCACGTGACTGATCATGCTGATCACGTGACTGATCATGCACTGATCACGTGGCTATCATGCTCTGCTCACGTGGCTGATCATGCAACTGATCACGTAGCAACCATATACTGGTCACGTGACTGATCATGCACTGATCACGTAATTGATCCTGCACTGATCACGTGGCTCATCATGCACTGATCACGTGGCTGATCACACGTATCACGTGACTGATCATGCACTGATCACGTGGCTCTCATGCACTGATCACGTGGCTGTCATGCACTGATCACGTGCTGATCATGCACTGATCACGTGGCTATCATGCACTGATCACGTGGCTGATCACACACTATCACATGACTGATCATGCACTGATCACGTGGCTATCATGCACTGATCACGTGGCTGATCATGCACTGATCACGTGGCTATCATGCACTGATCATATGGCTGATCACACACCTATCACATGACTGATCATGCACTGATCACGTGGCTGATCATGCACTGATCACGTGGCTATCATGCACTGATCACGTGGCTGATCATGCAATGATCACGTATACCATGTACTGGTCACGTGACTGATCATGCACTGATCACGTAACTGATCATGCACTGATCACGTGGCTGATCATGCACTGATCACGTGGCTGATCATGCACTGATCACGTAACTGATCATGCACTGATCACGTGACTGATCATGCACTGATCACGTGGCTATCATGCACTGATCACGTAACTGATCATGCACTGATCACGTGACTGATCATGCACTGATCACGTGGCTATCATGCACTGATCACGTGGCTGATCATGCACTGATCACGTGCCTGATCATGCACTGATCGTGGCTATCATGCACTGATCACGTGGCTGATCATGCACTGATCACGTGGCTGATCACACACTGTCACGTGACATATCATGCACTGATCACGTGGCACTCATGCACTGATCACGTGGCTGATCATGCACTGATCACGTAACTCATGCACTCATCACGTGGCTATCATGCACTGCTCACGTGGCTGTCATGGAATGATCACGTAGCAACCGCATACTGGTAGCAATGACTGATCATGCACAGATCGTAAATGATCATGCACTGATCACGTGACTGATCATGCACTGATCACGTGACTGATCATGCACTGATCACGTGGCTATCATGCACTGATCACGTGGCTGATCATGCACTGATCACGTGGCTGATCATGCACTGGTCACGTGACTGATCATGCACTGATCACGTATTGATCATGCACTGATCACGTGGCTGATCATGCACTGATCACGTGGCTGATCATGCACTGATCACGTGACTGATCATGCACTGATCACGTGGCTGATCATGCACTGATCACGTGGCTGATCATGCACTGATCACGTGGCTATCATGCACTGATCACGTGGCTGATCATACACTATCACGTGACTGATCATGCACTGATCACGTGGCTATCATGCACTGATCACGTGGCTGATCATGCACTGATCACGTAGCTACCATGCACTGGTCACGTGACTGATCATGCACTGATCACGTAACTGATCATGCACTGATCACGTGGCTGATCATGCACTGATCACGTGGCTGATCATGCACTGATCACGTGGCTGATCATGCACTGATCACGTGACTGATCATGCACTGATCACGTGGCTGATCATGCACTGATCACGTGATTGATCATCACTGATCCGCATTGATGATCATGCACTGATCACGTGGCTATCATGCACTGATCACGTGGCTGATCATGCACTGATCACGTGGCTGATCATGCACTGATCACGTGGCTGATCATGCACTGATCACGTGACTGATCATGCACTGATCGTCGTCTGATCATGCACTGATCACGTGGCTATCATGCACTGCTCACGTGGCTGATCATGCATGATCACGCGGCTACCATGTACTGGTCACATGACTGATCATGCACTGATCACGTGACTGATCATGCAGTGATCACGTGGCTATCATGCACTACTCACGTGGCTGATCATGCAATGATCATGTAGCTACCATGTACAGGTCACGTGAATGATCATACACCCATCAGGTGACTGATCATGCACTGATCACGTGGCTATCATGCACTGATCAGACTGATCATGCACTGATCACGTCTATCATGCACTGATCACATGACTGCCATGCACTGATCACGTGGATGATCATACACTAATCATGTGACAGATCATGCACTGATCACGTGGCTGATCATGCACTGATACACGTGACTGAGCATGGACTGATCACATGACTATCATGTAGTGATCACGTGACTTAATGGCTGATCATGTGACTGATCATGCACTGATCATGTTTGCTATCATACACTGATCATGTGCCTCTGGAGGCAATAAACAAAGAGCTGAGTAGGCACGAATCAAACAGTCAGCAGGCAATAATCATGGAACTCAGGTGTGAGGAATCATGCTGCTCAGCTGGCAATAATCAAGCAGCTGAGCAGGCAGGAATTACGCACACAGCTGGCAATTGTCAAGCAGATGACAGGCAGGAATCGTGCAGCTCAGCTGGCAATTGTCAAGCAGATGAGCAGACAGTAATCACGCAGCTCAGCAGGCCCAGATCACGTGACTGAGCATGCACTGTTCACGTGGCTGATCATACACTGATCACGTGATGATCATGCACTGATCACTTGGATATCATGCACTGATCACGTGGCTGATCATACACTGTTCACGTGTCTGACCATGCACTGATCACGTGGCTGATCATACACTGCTCACGTAACTGATCATGCACTGATCACGTGGCTATCATGCACTGATCACGTGGCTGAACATGCACTGTTCACGTGGCTGATCACACACTGTCACGTGACATATCATGCACTGATCACGTGGCACTCATGCACTGATCACGTGGCTGATCATACTCTGCTCACGTGACTCATGCACACATCACGTGGCTATCATGCACTGCTCACGTGGCTGATCATGCAATGATCATGTAGCTACCATGTACTGGTCACGTGAATGATCATGCACCCATCACGTGACTGATCATGCACTGATCACGTGGCTGATCATGCACTGATCACGTGACTGATCATGCACTGATCACGTCTATATCATGCACTGATCACGTGACTGATCATGCACTGATCACGTGGATGATCATACACTAATCACGTGACAGATCATGCACTGATCACGTGGCTGATCATGCACTGATACCGTGACTGAGCATGGACTGATCACATGACTATCATGTAGTGATCACGTGACAATGGCGCTGATCATGTGACTGATCATGCGCTGATCATGTTTGCTATCATACACTGATCATGTGCCTCTGGAGGCAATAAACAAAGAGCTGAGTAGGCACGAATCAAACAGTCAGCAGGCAATAATCATGGAACTCAGGTGTGAGGAATCATGCTGCTCAGCTGGCAATAATCAAGCAGCTGAGCAGGCAGGAATTACGCAGCACAGCTGGCAATTGTCAAGCAGATGACAGGCAGGAATCGTGCAGCTCAGCTGGCAATTGTCAAGCAGATGAGCAGACAGTAATCACGCAGCTCAGCAGGCCCTGATCACGTGACTGAGCATGCACTGTTCACGTGGCTGATCATACACTGATCACGTGATGATCATGCACTGATCACTTGATATGCACTGATCACGTGGCTGATCATACACTGTTCACGTGTCTGACCATGCACTGATCACGTGGCTGATCATACACTGCTCACGTGTGATCATGCACTGATCACGTGGCTATCATGCACTGATCACGTGGCTGATCATGCACTGTTCACGTGGCTGATCACACACCTGTCACGTGACAATCATGCACTGATCACGTGGCACTCATGCACTGATCACGTGGCTGATCATACACTGCTCACGTAACTCATGCACACATCACGTGGCTATCATGCACTATCACGTGTCGTCATGGATGATCAATAGCAACCATGCTCACTGGTCGTGACTGATCATGCACTGATCACGTAAATGATCATGCACTTTTCACGTGACTGATCATGTACTGATCACGTGACTGATCATGCACTGATCACGTGGCTATCATGCACTGCTCACGTGGCTGATCATGCAACGATCACGTAGCAACCATGTACTGGTCGTGACTGATCATGCACTGATCACGTAATGATCCTGCACTGATCACGTGGCTCATCATGCACTGATCACGTGGCTGATCACACATGTATCGTGACTGATCATGCACTGATCACGTGGCTCTCATGCACTGATCATGGCTGTCATGCACTGATCACGTGGATATCATGCACTGATCACGTGGCTGATCACACTGTCAGTGCTGATCATGCACTGATCCCGAGGCTCTCATGCACTGATCCCGTGGCTGCTCATGCACTGATCACGTGGCTATCATGCACTGATCACGTGGCTGATCATGCAATGATCACGTAGCTACCATGTACTGATCACGTGACTGATCATGCACTGATCACGTAATTGATCATGCACTGATCACGTGGCTGATCATGCACTGATCACGTGGCTGATCATGCACTGATCACGTGACTGATCATGCACTGATCACGTGGCTGATCATGCACTGATCACGTGGCTATCATGCACTGATCACGTGGCTGATCATGCACTGATCACGTGGCTGATCATGCACTGATCACGTGGCTATCATGCACTGCTCACGTGGCTGATCATGCATGATCACGCAGCTACCATGTACTGGTCACATGACTGATCATGCACTGATCACGTGACTGATCATGCACTGATCACGTGGCTATCATGACTACTCACGTGGCTGATCATGCAATGATCATGTAGCTACCATGTACAGGTCACGTGAATGATCATACACCCATCAGGTGACTGATCATGCACTGATCACGTGGCTATCATGCACTGATCACGAGACTGATCTAGCACTGTTCACGTCTATATCATGCACTGATCACATGACTGCCCATGCACTGATCACGTGGATGATCATACACTAATCATGTGACAGATCATGCACTGATCACGTGGCTGATCATGCACTGATACGTGACTGAGCATGGACTGATCACATGACTATCATGTAGTGATCACGTGACTTAATGGCGCTGATCATGTGACTGATCATGCACTGATCATGTTTGCTATCATACACTGATCATGTGCCTCTGGAGGCAATAAACAAAGAGCTGAGTAGGCACGAATCAAACAGTCAGCAGGCAATAATCATGGAACTCAGGTGTGAGGAATCATGCTGCTCAGCTGGCAATAATCAAGCAGCTGAGCAGGCAGGAATTACGCAGCACAGCTGGCAATTGTCAAGCAGATGACAGGCAGGAATCGTGCAGCTCAGCTGGCAATTGTCAAGCAGATGAGCAGACAGTAATCACGCAGCTCAGCAGGCCCAGATCACGTGACTGAGCATGCACTGTTCACGTGGCTGATCATACACTGATCACGTGATGATCATGCACTGATCACTTGGATATCATGCACTGATCACGTGGCTGATCATACACTGTTCACGTGTCTGACCATGCACTGATCACGTGGCTGATCATACACTGCTCACGTAACTGATCATGCACTGATCACGTGGCTATCATGCACTGATCACGTGGCTGAACATGCACTGTTCACGTGGCTGATCACACACCTGTCACGTGACATATCATGCACTGATCATGGCACTCATGCACTGATCACGTGGCTGATCATACTCTGCTCACGTAACTCATGCACACATCACGTGGCTATCATGCACTGCTCACGTGGCTCGTCATGGAATGATCACGTAGCAACCATATACTGGTCACGTGACTGATCATGCAAGATCACGTAAATGATCATGCACTGTTCACGTGACTGATCATGTACTGATCACGTGACTGATCATGCACTGATCACGTGGCTATCATGCTCTGCTCACGTGGCTGATCATGCAACGATCACCTAGCAACCATGTACTGGTCACGTGACTGATCATGCACTGATCACGTAATTGATCCTGCACTGATCACGTGGCTCATCATGCACTGATCACGTGGCTGATCACACATGTATCACGTGACTGATCATGCACTGATCCCGTGGCTCTCATACTGATCACGTGGCTGCATGCACTGATGTGGATATCATGCACTGATCACGGCTGATCATGCACGTATCACATGACTGATCATGCACTGATCACGTGGCTATCATGCACTGATCACGTGGCTATCATGCACTGATCACGTGGCTGATCACAATGATCATGCTACCATGTACTGGTCACGTGACTGATCATGCACTGATCACGTAATTGATCATGCACTGATCATGGCTGATCATGCACTGATCACGTGGCTGATCACACACATGATCACTGACGCTGATCATGCTGATCACGTGACTGATCATGCACTGATCACGTGGCTATCATGCACTGATCATGGCTGACATGCACTGATCACGTGCCTGGTCATGCACTGTCTGCGGGCGATCATGCACTGATCACGTGACTGATCATGCACTGATCATGCGTCATGCTGATGTGCACTGATGATCACGTGGCTATCATGCACTGATCACGTGGCTGATCATGCCGATCTGCAGCTACCATGTACTGGTCACATGACTGATCATGCACTGATCACGTGACTGATCATGCAGTGATCACGTGGCTATCATGCACTACTCACGTGGCTGATCATGCAATGATCATGTACTACCATGTACAGGTCACGTGAATGATCATACACCCATCAGGTGACTGATCATGCACTGATCACGTGGCTATCATGCACTGATCACAGACTGATCATGCACTGTTCACGTCTATATCATGCTGATCACATGACTGCCCATGCACTGATCACGTGGATGATCATACACTGATCTTGTGACAGATCATGCACTGATCACGTGGCTGATCATGCACTGATCACGTGACTGAGCATGGACTGATCACGTGACTATCATGAAGTGATCACGTGACTTAATGGCGCTGATCATGTGACAGATCATGCGCTGATCATGTTTGCTATCATACACTGATCATGTGCCTCTGGAGGCAATAAACAAAGAGCTGAGTAGGCACGAATCAAACAGTCAGCAGGCAATAATCATGGAACTCAGGTGTGAGGAATCTGCTGCTCAGCTGGCAATAATCAAGCAGCTGAGCAGGCAGGAATTCGCCACAGCTGGCAATTATCAAGCAGATGACAGGCAGAATCGTGCAGCTCAGCTGGCAATTGTCAAGCAGATGAGCAGACAGTAATCACGCAGCTCAGCAGGCCCTGATCACGTGACTGAGCATGCACACTGTTCACGTGGCTGATCATACACTGATCACGTGATGATGCACTGATCACTTGGATATCATGCACTGATCACGTGGCTGATCATACACTGTTCACGTGTCTGACCATGCACTGATCACGTGGCTGATCATACACTGCTCACGTAACTGATCATGCACTGATCACGTGGCTATCATGCACTGATCACGTGGCTGAGCACTGTTCACGTGGCTGATCACACCGTCACGTGACTATCATGCACTGATCACGTGGCATCATGCACTGATCACGTGGCTGATCATACTCTGCTCACGTAACTCATGCACATCACGTGGCTATCATGCACTGCTCACGTGGCTCTCATGGAATGATACGTAGCAACCATATACTGGTACGTGACTGATCATGCAAAGATCACGTAATGATCATGCACTTTTCACGTGACTGATGTACTGATCACGTGACTGATCATGCACTGATCACGTGGCTATCATGCTCTGCTCACGTGGCTGATCATGCACTGTAGCGATCAGCACTGAGCCACCATGCACTGGTCACGCTGATCATGCACTGATCACGTGGCTGATCCTGCACTGATCATGGCTCATCATGCACTGATCACGTGGCTGATCACACATGTCATCACGTGACTGATCATGCACAGATCACGTGGCTCTCATGCACTGATCACGTGGCTGTCATGCACTGATCACGTGGATATCATGCACTGATCACGTGGCTGATCACACACGTATCACATGACTGATCATGCACTGATCACGTGGTCATCATGCACTGATCACGTGGCTGATCATGCACTGATCACGTGGCTATCATGCACTGATCACGTGGCTGATCATGCACTGATCACGTGGCTACCATGCACTGATCACGTGGCTGATCATCATGCACTGATCACGTGACTGATCATGCACTGATCACGTGGCTGATCATGCACTGATCATGGCTGATCATGCACTGATCATGACTGATCATGCACTGATCACGTGGCTATCATGCACTGCTCACGTGGCTGATCATGCATGATCAGCAGCTACCATGTACTGGTCACATGACTGATCATGCACTGATCGTGACTGATCATGCAGTGATCACGTGGCTATCATGCACTACTCACGTGGCTGATCATGCAATGATCATGTAGCTGACCATCAGTTCACGTGAATGATCATACACCATCAGGTGACTGATCATGCACTGATCACGTGGCTATCATGCACTGATCACGAGACTGATCATGCACTGATCATCCTATATCATGCACTGATCACATGACTGTCCGTGCACTGATCACGTGGATGATCATACACTAATCTTGTGACAGATCATGCACTGATCACGTGGCTGATCATGCACTGATACTGTGACTGAGCATGGACTGATCACATGACTATCATGTAGTGATCACGTGACTTAATGGCGCTGATCATGTGACTGATCATGCGCTGATCATGTTTGCTATCATACACTGATCATGTGCCTCTGGAGGCAATAAACAAAGAGCTGAGTAGGCACGAATCAAACAGTCAGCAGGCAATAATCATGGAACTCAGGTGTGAGGAATCATGCTGCTCAGCTGGCAATAATCAAGCAGCTGAGCAGGCAGGAATACGCAGCACAGCTGGCAATTGTCAAGCAGATGACAGGCAGGAATCATGCAGCTCAGCTGGCAATTGTCAAGCAGATGAGCAGACAGTAATCACGCAGCTCAGCAGGCCCAGATCACGTGACTGAGCATGCACTGTTCACGTGGCTGATCATACACTGATCACATGATCATGCACTGATCTTGGATATCATGCACTGATCACGTGGCTGATCATACACTGATCACGTGTCTGACCATGCACTGATCAAGTGGCTGATCATACACTGCTCACGTAACTGATCATGCACTGATCACGTGGCTATCATGCACTGAATACGTGGCTGAACATGCACTGTTCACGTGGCTGATCACACACCTGTCACGTGACATATCATGCACTGATCACCTGGCACTCATGCACTGATCACGTGGCTGATCATACTCTGCTCACGTAACTCATACACATCACGTGGCTATCATGCACTGCTCACGTGGCTCGTCATGGAATGATCACATGCAACCATATACTGGTAACGTGACTGATCATGCACAGATCACGTAAATGATCATGCACTGTTCACGTGACTGATCATGCACTGATCACGTGGCTGATCATGCACTGATCACGTGGCTATCATGCTCTGCTCACGTGGCTGATCATGCAACGATCACGTAGCTACCACCTGTACTGGTCACGTGACTGATCATGCACTGATCACGTAATTGATCCTGCACTGATCACGTGGCTCATCATGCACTGATCACGTGGCTGATCACACTGTATCGTGACTGATCATGCACTGATCCCGTGGCTCTCATGAACTGATCACGTGGCTGTCATGCACTGATCACGTGGCTGATCACACCGATCACATGACTGATCATGCACTGATCACGTGGACCTCATGCACTGATCACGTGGCTATCATGCAATCACATGTGGCTTATCATGCAATGATCACGTGGCTACCATGCTGTTCACGTGGCTGATCGCACTGATCACGTAATTGATCATGCACTGATCACGTGGCTGATCATGCACTGATCGCGTGGCTGATCATACACTGATCACTGTACTGATGCACTGATCACATGACTGATCTGCTGATGCGTGCTAACGTCTGCACTGATCACGTGGCTGATCATGCACTGATCACGTGACTGATCATGCACTGATCACGTGTCTGATCATGCACTGATCACGTGGCTATCATGCACTGCTCACGTGACTGATCATGCACTCATCACATGCGTCATGCTGATCACGATGACGATCATGCACGATCGTGGCTGATCATGCACTGATCACGTGGCTTATCATGCACTGATCACGTGACTGATCATGTACTGATCACGTGTCTGATCATACTGATCACGTGGCTATCATGCACTGATCATGTGGCTGATCATGCGCTGATCAGTGGCTACTATTACTGATCTGCGTGATGCACTGATCACGTGGCTGATCATGCACTGATCACGTGGCTATCATGCACTACTCACGTGGCTGATCATGCACTGATCACGTGGCTATCATGCACTGATCACGTGACTGATCATGCACCCATCACGTGACTGATCATGCACTGATCGCGTGGCTATCATGCACTGATCACGTGACTGATCATGCAATGATCACGTCGATATCATGCACTGATCACTGACTGCCCATGCACTGATCACGTGGATGATCATACGCTGATCACGTGACTGATCATGCACTGATCACGTGGCTCATCATGCACTGATCATGGCTATCGACATGATTCGTCACTATCATGCTGGTGATCGTGAATCAATGCACTGATCGCCATGATTGATCATCACGCTGATCACACGTGCACTGGCTGATCATGCACTGATCACGTGGCTGATCACCACTGCGTGTCTGACCATCGCACTGATCACGTGGCTGATCATACACTGTCACGTAACTGATCATGCACTGATCACGTGGCTATCATGCACTGATCAGTGGCTGAACATGCACTGTTCACGTGGCTGATCACACACTTGTCACGTGACTATCATGCACTGATCGTGGCACTCATGCACTGATCACGTGGCTGCATCTCTGCTCACGTAACTGATGCACACATCGGCTGACATCATGCACTGCTCACGTGGCTGTCGGAATGATCACGTAGCAGCCTTCATATACTGATCACGGCGTACATGGCACTGATCACGAATGATCATGCACTGTTCACGTGGCTGATCATGCACTGATCACGTGACTGATCATGCACTGCCGTGGCTATCATGCTCTGCTCCGTGGCTGATCATAACGATCATGTAGCCATGTACTGATCAGGACTGATCATGCACTGATCACGTAACTGATCCTGCACTGTTCACGTGGCTCATCATGCACTGATCACGTGGCTGATCACACATGTATCACGTGACTGATCATGCACTGATCACGTGGCTATCATGCACTGATCACGTGGCTGTCATGCACTGATCACGTGGATCATGTCACTGATCACGTGGCTGATCACGTATCACATGACTGATCATGCACTGATCACGTGGCTATCATGCACTGATCACGTGGCTATCATGCACTGATCACGTGGCTGATCAGCAATGATCACTGTAGCTACCACTGGTCACGTGACTGATCATGCACTGATCACGTAATTGATCATGCACTGATCATGTGGCTGATCATGCACTGATCACGTGGCTGATCATGCACTGATCACGTGACTGATCATGCACTGATGTGACTGAGCATGCACTGATCACGTGGCTGATCATGCACTGATCACGTGGCTGATCATGCACTGATCACGTGGCTGATCATGCACTGATCACGTGACTGATCATGCACTGATCACGTATCATGCACTGCTCACGTGGCTGATCATGCATGATCACGCAGCTACCATGTACTGGTCACGTGACTGATCATGCACTGATCACGTGACTGATCATGCACTGATCACGTGGCTATCATGCACTACTCACGTGGCTGATCATGCAATGATCATGTAGCTACCATGTACAGGTCACGTGAATGATCATACACCCATCAGGTGACTGATCATGCACTGATCACGTGGCTATCATGCACTGATCACGAGACTGATCATGCACTGATCACGTCTATATCATGCACTGATCACATGACTGCCCATGCACTGATCACGTGGATGATCATACTAATCTTGTGACAGATCATGCACTGATCACGTGGCTGATCATGCATACCGTGACTGAGCATGGACTGATCACATGACTATCATGTAGTGATCACGTGACTTAATGGCGCTGATCATGTGACTGATCATGCGCTGATCATGTTTGCTATCATACAATGATCATGTGCCTCTGGAGGCAATAAACAAAGAGCTGAATGCACGAATCAAACAGTCAGATCAGGCAATAATCATGGAACTCAGGTGTGAGAATCATGCTGCTCAGCTGGCAATAATCAAGCAGCTGAGCAGGCGGGAATTATGCAGCACAGCTGGCAATTGTCAAGCAGATGACAGGCAGGAATCGTGCAGCTCAGCTGGCAATTGTCAAGCAGATGAGCAGACAGTAATCACGCAGCTCAGCAGGCCCGATCACGTGACTGAGCATGCACTGTTCACGTGGCTGATCATACACTGATCACGTGATCATGCACTGATCACGTGGCTATCATGCACTGATCACGTGGCTGAACATGCACTGATTCACGTGGATCACACCTGTCACGTGACATATCACTGATCACGTGGCACTCATGCACTGATCACGTGGCTGATCATGCACTGCTCACTCAACTCATGCACACTCACGTGGCTATCATGCACTGCTCACGTGGCTGATCATGGACTGATCACATAGCCATATACTGTGCTGATCATCAAGATCACGTGACTGATCATGCACTGATCACGTGACTGATCATGCACTGCTCACGTGACTGATCATGCTGATCACGTGGCTATCATGCACTGCTCACGTGGCTGATCATGCAACGATCACGTAGCAACCATGTACTGATCACGTGACTGATCATGCACTGATCACGTGTTGATCATGCACTGATCCCGTGGCTCGATCATGCACTGATCACGTGGCTGATCACATGATCACGTACTGATCATGCACTGATCCGTGGCTCTCATGCACTGATCACGTGGCTGATCATGCACTGATCACGGCTGATATGCACTGATCATGTGGCTGATCACACGTATCACGTGACTGATCATGCACTGATCACGTGGCTATCATGCACTGATCACGTGGCTGATCATGCACTGATCACGTGGCTATCATGTGATCATGCTTCATGCACTGCTCACGTGGCTGATCATGCACTGATCACGTAATTGACCATGCACTGATCGTGACTGATCATGCACTGATCACGTGGCTATCATGCACTGATCACGTGGCTGATCATGCACTGATCATGGCTGATCATGCACTGATCACGTGACTGATCATGCACTGATCACGTGCTGATCATGCTGATCACGTGGCTATCATGCACTGATCACGTGGCTGGTCATGCATGATCACGTGCCTGATCATGCTGATCACGTGGCTGATCATGCACTGATCACGTGACTGATCATGCACTGATCGTGTCTGATCATGCACTGATCACGTGGCTATCATGCACTCACGTGGCTGATCATGCGATGATCACGCAGCTACCATGTACTGGTCACATGACTGATCATGCACTGATCACGTGACTGATCATGCAGTGATCACGTGGCTATCATGCACTACTCACGTGGCTGATCATGCAATGATCATGTAGCTACCATGTACAGGTCACGTGAATGATCATACACCCATCAGGTGACTGATCATGCACTGATCACGTGGCTATCATGCACTGATCACGAGACTGATCATGCACTGTTCACGTCTATATCATGCACTGATCACATGACTGCCATGCACTGATCACGTGGATGATCATACTAATCATGTGACAGATCATGCACTGATCACGTGGCTGATCATGCACTGATACACGTGACTGAGCATGGACTGATCACATGACTATCATGTAGTGATCACGTGACTTATGGCGCTGATCATGTGACTGATCATCGCTGATCATGTTTGCTATCATACACTGATCATGTGCCTCTGGAGGCAATAAACAAAGAGCTGAGTAGGCACGAATCAAACAGTCAGCAGGCAATAATCATGGAACTCAGTGTGAGGAATCATGCTGCTCAGCTGGCAATAATCAAGCAGCTGAGCAGGCAGTGCAGCACAGCTGGCAATTATCAAGCAGATGACAGGCAGGAATCGTGCAGCTCAGCTGGCAATTGTCAAGCAGATGAGCAGACAGTAATCACGCAGCTCAGCAGGCCCAGATCACGTGACTGAGCATGCACTGTTCACGTGGCTGATCATACACTGATCACGTGATGATCATGCACTGATCACTTGGATATCATGCACTGATCACGTGGCTGATCATACACTGTTCACGTATCTGACCATGCACTGATCACGTGGCTGATCATGCGCGCTCACGTAACTGATCATGCACTGATCACGTGGCTATCATGCACTGATCACGTGGCTGATCATGCACTGTTCACGTGGCTGATCACGCACTGTCACGTGACTATCATGCACTGATCACGTGGCACTCATGCACTGATCACGTGGCTGATCATACTCTGCTCACGTAACTCATGCACACATCACGTGCTATCATGCACTGCTCACGTGCTCGTCATGGAATGATCACGTAACCATATACTGGTCACGTGACTGATCATGCACAGATCACGTAAATGATCATGCACTGTTCACGTGACTGATCATGCACTGATCACGTGACTGATCATGCACTGATCACGTGGCTATCATGCACTGCTCACGTGGCTGATCATGCAATGATCACGTGGCTACCATGTACTGGTCACGTGACTGATCATGCACTGATCACGTAATTGATCATGCACTGATCATGTGGCTGATCATGCACTGATCACACGGCTGATCATACACTGATCACATGACTGATCATGCACTGATCACGTGGCTGATCATGCACTGATCACGTGGCTATCATGCACTGATCACGTGGCTGGTCATGCACTGGTCACGTGACTGGTCATGCACTGATCACGTGGCTGATCATGCAGTCACGTGGCTGATCATGCACTGATCACGTGGCTGATCATGCACTGATCACGTGGCTATCATGCACTGCTCACGTGGCTGATCATGCATGATCACGCAGCTACCATGTACTGGTCACGTGACTGATCATGCACTGATCACGTGGCTGATCATGCACTGATCACGTGGCTATCATGAACTGATCACGTGGCTGATCATGCAATGATCACGTAGCTACCATGCACAGATCACGTGAATGATCATGCACCATCCCGTGACTGATCATGCACTGATCACGTGGCTATCATACACTGATCACGTGACTGATCATGCACTGTTCACGTCTATATCATGCACTGATCACGTGGCTGCCCGTGTACTGATCACGTGGCTGATCATACACTAATCATGTGACAGATCATGCACTGATCACGTGGCTGATCATGCACTGATACCGTGACTGGGCATGGACTGATCACATGACTATCATGCAGTGATCACGTGACTTAATGGCGCTGATCATGTGACTGATCATGCGCTGATCATGTTTGCTGTCATACACTGATCATGTGCCTCTGGAGGCAATAAACAAAGAGCTGAGTAGGCACGAATCAAACAGTCAGCAGGCAATAATCATGGAACTCAGCTGTGAGGAATCATGCTGCTCAGCTGGCAATAATCAAGCAGCTGAGCAGGCAGGAATTACGCAGCACAGCTGGCAATTGTCAAGCAGATGACAGGCGGGAATCGTGCAGCTCAGCTGGCAATTATCAAGCAGATGAGCAGACAGTAATCACGCAGCTCAGCAGGCCCTGATCACGTGACTGAGCATGCACTGTTCACGTGGCTGATCATACACTGATCACGTGATGATCATGCACTGATCACTTGGATATCATGCACTGATCACGTGGCTGATCATACACTGTTCACGTGTCTGACCATGCACTGATCACGTGGCTGATCATACACTGCTCACGTGACTGATCATGCACTGATCACGTGGCTATCATGCACTGATCACGTGGCTGAACATGCACTGTTCACGTGGCTGATCACACACTGTCACGTGACATATCATGCACTGATCACGTGGCACTCATGCACTGATCGCGTGGCTGATCATACTCTGCTCACGTAACTCATGCACATCACGTGGCTATCATGCACTGCTCACGTGGCTCGTCATGGAATGATCACGTAGCAACCATATACTGGTCGCGTGACTGATCATGCAAAGATCGCGTAAATGATCATGCACTGTTCACGTGACTGATCATGTACTGATCACGTGACTGATCATGCACTGACCACGTGGCTATCATGCTCTGCTCGCGTGGCTGATGGCATCGATCATGTAACCATGTACTGATCACGTGACTGATCATGCACTGATCACGTAATTGATCCTGCACTGATCACGTGGCTCATCATGCACTGATCACGTGGCTGATCACACACTGTATCACGTGACTGATCATGCACTGATCACGTGGCTCTCATGCACTGATCACGTGGCTGATCATGCACTGATCACGTGATCATGCACTGATCACGTGGCTGATCATGCACTGATCACGTGACTGATCATGCACTGATCACGTGGCTATCATGCACTGATCGCGTGGCTGATCAGGCAATGATCGCGGCTATGTACTAGTCACGTGACTGATCATGCACTGATCACGTAGTTGATCATGCACTGATCACGTGGCTGATCATGCACTGATCACGTGACTGATCACGCACTGATCACGTAGCTGATCATACACTGATCATTGCTGATCATGCACTGATCACGTGCGCTGATCATGCACTGATCACGTGGCTGATCATGCACTGATCGCATGACTGATCATGCACTGATCACGTGCCTGATCATGCACTGATCACGTGGCTATCATGCACTGCTCACGTGGCTGATCATGCATGATCACGCAGCTACCATGTACTGGTCACATGACTGATCATGCACTGATCACGTGACTGATCATGCACTGATCACGTGGCTATCATGCACTGATCACGTGACTGAACATGCACTGATCACGTGCCTGATCATTCACTGATCAAGTGACTGATCATGCACTGATCACGTGGCTGATCATGCACTGATCTGCGTGACTGATCATGCACTGATCACGTGGCTGATCATGCACTGATCACGTGACTGATCATGCACTGATCACGTGGCTATCATGCACTGAATCACGTGGCTGATCCTGCATGATCACGTGCTATCATGCACTGATCACATTGATCATGCACTGATCACGTGACTGATCATGCACTGATCACGTGGCTGACCATGCACTGATCACGTAGCTGATCATGCACTGATCACGTAGCTGATCATGTACTGGTCACATGACTGATCATGCACTGATCACGTGACTGATCATGCACTGATCACGTGGCTATCATGCACTGATCACGTGGCTGATCATGCACTGATCACGTGACTGATCATGCACTGATCCCGTGGCTGATCATGCACTGATCGCGTGGCTATCATGCACTGCTCACGTGGCTGATCATGCAATGATCACGGCTACCATGTACTGGTCATGACTGATCATGCACTGATCACGTGACTGATCATGCAGTGATCACGTGGCTATCATGCACTGCTCACGTGGCTGATCATGCAATGATCATGTAGCTACCATGTACAGGTCACGTGAATGATCATACACCCATCAGGTGACTGATCATGCACTGATCGCGTGGCTATCATGCACTGATCACGAGACTGATCATGCACTGTTCACGTCTATATCATGCACTGATCACATGACTGCCCATGCACTGATCACGTGGATGATCATACACTAATCTTGTGACAGATCATGCACTGATCACGTGGCTGATCATGCACTGATACCGTGACTGAGCATGGACTGATCACATGACTATCATGTAGTGATCACGTGACTTAATGGCGCTGATCATGTGACTGATCATGCGCTGATCATGTTTGCTATCATACACTGATCATGTGCCTCAGGAGGCAATAAACAAAGAGCTGAGTAGCCACGAATCAAACAGTCAGCAGGCAATAATCATGGAACTCAGGTGTGAGGAATCATGCTGCTCAGCTGGCAATAATCAAGCAGCTGAGCAGGCAGGAATGCAGCACAGCTGGCAATTATCAAGCAGATGACAGGCAGGAATCATGCAGCTCAGCTGGCAATTGTCAAGCAGATGAGCAGACAGTAATCACGCAGCTCAGGAGGCTGATCACGTGACTGAGCATGCACTGTTCACGTGACTGATCATGCACTGATCGCGTGATGATCATGCACTGATCACTTAGATATCATGCACTGATCACGTGGCTGATCATACACTGTTCACGTGTCTGACCATGCACTGATCACGTGGCTGATCATACACTGCTCGTAACTGATCATGCACTGATCACGTGGCTATCATGCACTGATCACGTGGCTGAACATGCACTGTTCACGTGGCTGATCACACACCTGTCACGTGACATATCATGCACTGATCACGTGGCACTCATGCACTGATCACGTGGCTGATCATACTCTGCTCACGTAACTCATGCACACATCACGTGGCTATCATGCACTGCTCACGTGGCTCGTCATGAAATGATCACATAGCTACCATATACTGGTCACGTGACTGATCATGCACAGATCACGTAAATGATCATGCACTGTTCACGTGACTGATCATGTACTGATCACGTGACTGATCATGCACTGACCACGTGGCTATCATGCTCTGCTCACGTGGCTGATCATGCAACGATCACGTAGCAACCATGTACTGGTCACGTGACTGATCATGCACTGATCACGTAATTGATCCTGCACTGATCACGTGGCTCATCATGCACTGATCACGTGGCTGATCACACATGATCACGTGACTGATCATGCACTGATCACGTGGCTATCATGCACTGATCACGTGGCTGTCATGCACTGATCACGTGGATATCATGCACTGATCACGTGGCTGATCACACACGTATCACATGACTGATCATGCACTGATCACGTGGCTGATCATGCACTGATCACGTGGCTATCATGCACTGATCACGTGGCTGATCATGCAATGATCACGTAGCCATGTACTGGTCGTGACTGATCATGCACTGATCACGTGACTGATCATGCACTGATCATGTGGCTGATCATGCACTGATCACGTGGCTGATCATACACTGATCACATAACTGATCATGCACTGATCACGTGACTGATCATGCACTGATCATGTGGCTGATCATGCACTGATCACGTGGCTGATCATGCACTGATCACGTGACTGATCATGCACTGATCACGTGTCTGATCATGCACTGATCACGTGGCTATCATGCACTGCTCACGTGGCTGATCATGCATGATCACACAGCTACCATGTACTGGTCACATGACTGATCATGCACTGATCACGTGACTGATCATGCAGTGATCACGTGGCTATCATGAACTACTCACGTGGCTGATCATGCAATGATCGTAGCTACCATGTACAGGTCACGTGAATGATCATACACATCAGGTGACTGATCATGCACTGATCACGATGGCTATCATGCGTCACGAGACTGATCATGCACTGATCACGTCTATCATGCACTGATCACATGACTGCCCATGCACTGATCACATGGATGATCATACACTAATCTTGTGACAGATCATGCACTGATCACGTGGCTGATCATGCACTGATACCGTGACTGAGCATGGACTGATCACATGACTATCATGTAGTGATCACGTGACTTAATGGCGCTGATCATGTGACTGATCATGCGCTGATCATGTTTGCTATCATACACTGATCATGTGCCTCTGGAGGCAATAAACAAAGAGCTGAGTAGGCACGAATCAAACAGTCAGCAGGCAATAATCATGGAACTCAGCTGTGAGGAATCATGCTGCTCAGCTGGCAACAATCAAGCAACTGAGCAGGCAGGAATTGCAGCACAGCTGGCAATTGTCAAGCAGATGACAGGCAGGAATCGTGCAGCTCAGCTGGCAATTGTCAAGCAGATGAGCAGACAGTAATCACGCAGCTCAGCAGGCCCAGATCACGTGACTGAGCATGCACTGTTCACGTGGCTGATCATACACTGATCACGTGATGATCATGCACTGATCACTTGGATATCATGCACTGATCACGTGGCTGATCATACACTGTTCACGTGTCTGACCATGCACTGATCACGTGGCTGATCCACTGCTCACGTAACTGATCATGCACTCACGTGGCTATCATGCACTGATCGCGTGGCTGAACATGCACTGTTCACGTGGCTGATCACACACTGATCACGTGACATATCATGCACTGATCACGTGGCACTCATGCACTGATCACGTGGCTGATCATACACTGCTCACGTAACTCATGCACTGATCACGTGGCTATCATGCACTGATCACGTGGCTGTCATGGAATGATCATGCTGACATATACTGGTAACGTGACTGATCATGCAAAGATCATAAATGATCATGCACTGTTCACGTGACTGATCATGTACTGATCACGTGACTGATCATGCACTGACCACGTGGCTATCATGCTCTGCTCACGTGGCTGATCATGCAACGATCACGTAGCAACCATGTACTGGTCACGTGACTGATCATGCACTGATCACGTAATTGATCCTGCACTGATCACGTGGCTCATCATGCACTGATCACGTGGCTGATCACACATGTATCACGTGACTGATCATGCACTGATCACGTGGCTCTCATGCACTGATCACGTGGCTGATCATGCACTGATCACGTGGATATCATGCACTGATCACGTGGCTGATCATACACTATCCGCGACTGATCATGCACTGATCACCTGGCTATCATGCACTGATCACGTGGCTGATCATGCACTGATCACGTGGCTGATCACACCTGTCACGTGACTATCATGCACTGATCACGTGGCACTCATGCACTGATCACGTGGCTGATCATGCACTGATCACGTAACTCATGCACATCACGTGGCTATCATGCACTGATCACGTGGCTGTCATGCAATGATCACGTAGCTACCATATACTGGTCACGTGACTGATCATGCACTGATCACGTAGCTGATCATGCACTGATCACGTGACTGATCATGCACTGATCACGTGACTGATCATGCACTGATCACGTGGCTATCATGCACTGCTCACGTGGCTGATCATGCACGATCACGTAGCAACCATGCACTGGTCACGTGACTGATCATGCACTGATCACGTAATTGATCATGCACTGATCACGTGGCTCATCATGCACTGATCACGTGGCTGATCACACTGATCACGTGACTGATCATGCACTGATCACGTGGCTATCATGCACTGATCACGTGGCTGTCATGCACTGATCACGTGGCTATCATGCACTGATCACGTGGCTGATCATACACTATCACGTGACTGATCATGCACTGATCACGTGGCTATCATGCACTGATCACGTGGCTGATCATGCAATGATCACGTAGCTACCATGTACTGGTCACGTGACTGATCATGCACTGATCACGTAATTGATCATGCACTGATCATGTGGCTGATCATGCACTGATCACGTGGCTGATCATACACTGATCACGTGACTGATCATGCACTGATCACGTGGATCATGCACTGATCACGTGGCTATCATCACTAATCATGACTGACATGCACTGATCACGTGGCTGATCATGCACTGATCACGTGGCTCATGCACTGATCACGTGACTGATCATGCTGATCCTCAGTGACTGATCATGCACTGATCACGTGGCTATCATGCACTGATCACGTGGCTGATCATGCACTGATCACGTGGCTGATCATACACTGTCACGTGACTATCATGCACTGATCGTGGCACTCATGCACTGATCGCGTGGCTGATCATACACTGATCACGTGACTCATGCACTGATCACGTGGCTATCATGCACTGATCACGTGGCTGACATGCACTGATCACGTGGCTGATCATGCACTGATCACGTGGCTGATCATGCACTGATCACGTGACTGATCATGCACTGATCACGTGACTGATCATGCACTGATCACGTGGCTATCATGCACTGATCACGTGGCTGATCATGCATGATCACGTAGCTGCATGCACTGGTCACGTGACTGATCATGCACTGATCACGGGACTGATCATGCACTGATCACGTGGCTATCATGCACTGATCCGCGGACTGATCATGCACTGATCACGTCCTATATCATGCACTGATCACATGACTGACCATGCACTGATCACGTGACTGATCATGCACTGATCACGTCTGATCATGCACTGATCACGTGGCTCATCATGCACTGATCACGTGGCTGATCACATGTATCACGTGACTGATCATGCACAATCACGTGGCTATCATGCACTGATCACGTGGCTGTCATGCACTGATCACGTGGATATCGCACTGCTGATCACGTGGCTGATCACACACGTATCACATGACTGATCATGCACTGATCACGTATTGATCATGCACTGATCACGTGGCTATCATGCACTGATCACGTGGCTGATCAGGCAATGATCACGTGCTACCATGTACTGGTCACGTGACTGATCATGCACTGATCACGTAATTGATCATGCACTGATCATGTGGCTGATCATGCACTGATCACGTGGCTGATCATGCACTGATCACGTGACTGATCATGCACTGATCACGTGACTGATCATGCACTGATCACGTGCCTGGTCATGCACTGATCACGTGGCTGATCATGCACTGATCACGTGACTGATCATGCACTGATCACGTGTGATCTGATCATTCTGCACTGATCACGTGGCTATCATGCACTGCTCACGTGGCTGATCATGCCATGATCACACAGCTACCATGTACTGGTCACATGACTGATCATGCACTGATCACGTGACTGATCATGCAGTGATCACGTGGCTATCATGAACTACTCACGTGGCTGATCATGCAATGATCATGTAGCTACCATGTACAGGTCACGTGAATGATCATACACCCATCAGGTGACTGATCATGCACTGATCACGTGGCTATCATGCACTGATCACGACTGATCATGCACTGTTCACGTCTATATCATGCACTGATCACGTGACTGATCATACACTGATCACGTGGATGATCATACACTAATCTTGTGACAGATCATGCACTGATCACGTGGCTGATCATGCACTGATACCGTGACTGAGCATGGACTGATCACATGACTATCATGTAGTGATCACGTGACTTAATGGCGCTGATCATGTGACTGATCATGCACTGATCATGTTTGCTATCATACACTGATCATGTGCCTCTGGAGGCAATAAACAAAGAGCTGAGTAGGCACGAATCAAACAGTCAGCAGGCAATAATCATGGAACTCAGTGTGAGGAATCATGCTGCTCAGCTGGCAATAATCAAGCAGCTGAGCAGGCAGGAATTCGCAGCACAGCTGGCAATTGTCAAGCAGATGACAGGCAGGAATCGTGCAGCTCAGCTGGCAATTGTCAAGCAGATGAGCAGACAGTAATCACGCAGCTCAGCAGGCCCAGATCACGTGACTGAGCATGCACTGTTCACGTGGCTGATCATACACTGATCACTTGATGATCATGCACTGATCACTGGATATCATGCACTGATCACGTGGCTGATCATACACTGTTCACGTGTCTGACATGCACTGATCACGTGGCTGATCACACTGCTCACGTAACTGATCATGCACTGATCACGTGGCTATCATGCACTGATCACGTGGCTGAACATGCACTGTTCACGTGGCTGATCACACACCTGTCACGTGACATATCATGCACTGATCACGTGGCACTCATTCACTGATCACGTGGCTGATCATACTCTGCTCACGTAACTCATGCACACATCACGTGGCTATCATGCACTATCACGTGGCTCGTCATGGAATGATCACGTAGCAACCATATACTGGTCACGTGACTGATCATGCACAGATCACGTAAATGATCATGCACTGTTCACGTGACTGATCATGTACTGATCACGTGACTGATCATGCACTGATCACGTGCTATCATGCTCTGCTCACGTGGCTGATCATGCATGATCGCGTAGCAACCATGTACTGTCACGTGACTGATCATGCACTGATCACGTAATTGATCCTGCACTGATCACGTGGCTCATCATGCACTAATCACGTGGCTGATCACACATGTATCGCGTGATTGATCATGCACTGATCACGTGGCTCTCATGCACTGATCGCGTGGCTGTCATGCACTGATCGCGTGGATATCATGCACTGATCACGTGGCTGATCACTGCAGTATCACATGACTGATCATGCACTGATCACGTGGCTATCATGCACTGATCACGTGGCTATCATGCACTGATCACGTGGCTGATCAGGCACTGATCACGTGGCTACCATGCTGGTCACGTGACTGATCATGCACTGATCACGTAATTGATCATGCACTGATCATGTGGCTGATCATGCACTGATCACGTGGCTGATCATGCACTGATCACATAACTGATCATGCACTGATCACGTGAATCATGCACTGATCACGTGGCTGATCATGCACTGATCACTTGGCTCATGCACTGATCACGTGGCTGATCATGCACTGATCACGTGACTGATCATGCACTGATCACGTGGCTGATCATGCACTGATCACGTGACTGATCATGCACTGATCACGTGGCTATCATGCACTGATCATGTGGCTGATCATGCACTGATCACGTGACTGATCATGCACTGATCACGTGCTGATCATGCACTGATCACGTGGCTGATCATGCACTGATCACGTAATTGATCATGCACTGATCACGTGGCTGATCATGCACTGATCACGTGACTGATCATACACTGATCACGTGACTGATCATGCACTGATCACGTGCCTGATCATGCACTGATCACGTGGCTGATCATGCACTGATCACGTGACTGATCATGCACTGATCACGTGACTGATCATGCACTGATCACGTGGCTGATCATGCACTGATCACGTGGCTGATCATGCTGATCACGTGCTACCATGTACTGGTCACATGACTGATCATGCACTGATCACGTGACTGATCATGCAGTGATCACGTGGCTATCATGAACTACTCACGTGGCTGATCATGCAATGATCATGTAGCTACCATGTACAGGTCACGTGAATGATCATACACCCATCAGGTGACTGATCATGCACTGATCACGTGGCTATCATGCACTGATCACGAGACTGATCATGCACTGTTCACGTCTATATCATGCACTGATCACATGACTGCCCATGCACTGATCACGTGGATGATCATACACTAATCTTGTGACAGATCATGCACTGATCACGTGGCTGATCATGCACTGATACCGTGACTGAGCATGGACTGATCACATGACTATCATGTAGTGATCACGTGACTTAATGGCGCTGATCATGTGACTGATCATGCGCTGATCATGTTTGCTATCATACACTGATCATGTGCCTCTGGAGGCAATAAACAAAGAGCTGAGTAGAGCACGAATCAAACAGTCAGCAGGCAATAATCATGGAACTCAGGTGTGAGGAATCATGCTGCTCAGCTGGCAATAATCAAGCAGCTGAGCAGGCAGGAATTACGCAGCACAGCTGGCAATTGTCAAGCAGATGACAGGCAGGAATCGTGCAGCTCAGCTGGCAATTGTCAAGCAGATGAGCAGACAGTAATCACGCAGCTCAGCAGGCCCAGATCACGTGACTGAGCATGCACTGTTCACGTGGCTGATCATACACTGATCACGTGATGATCATGCACTGATCACTTGGATATCATGCACTGATCACGTGGCTGATCATACACTGTTCACGTGTCTGATCATGCACTGATCACGTGGCTGATCATACACTGCTCACGTAACTGATCATGCACTGATCACGTGGCTATCATGCACTGATCACGTGAACATGCACTGTTCACGTGGCTGATCACACACCTGTCACGTGACATATCATGCACTGATCACGTGGCACTCATGCACTGATCACGTGGCTGATCATACTCTGCTCACGTAACTCATGCACACATCACGTGGCTATCATGCACTGCTCACGTGGCTGGTCATGGAATGATCACGTAGCTACCATATACTGGTCACGTGACTGATCATGCAAAGATCACGTAAATGATCATGCACTGTTCACGTGACTGATCATGTACTGATCACGTGACTGATCATGCACTGATCGCGTGGCTATCATGCTCTGCTCACGTGGCTGATCATGCACTGATCATGGCAACCATGTACTGGTCACGTGACTGATCATGCACTGATCACGTAATTGATCCTGCACTGATCACGTGGCTCATCATGCACTGATCACGTGGCTGATCACATGTATCACGTGACTGATCATGCACTGATCCGTGGCTCTCATGCACTGATCACGTGGCTGATCATGCACTGATCACGTGGATATCATGCACTGATCACGTGGCTGATCACACACGTATCACATGACTGATCATGCACTGATCACGTGGCTATCATGCACTGATCACGTGGCTGATCATGCACTGATCACGTGGCTGATCATGCAATGATCACGTGGCTGACCATGCTGATCACGTGACTGATCATGCACTGATCACGTAATTGATCATGCACTGATCACGTGGCTGATCATGCACTGATCACGTGGCTGATCATACACTGATGATCACGTGACTGATCATGCACTGATCACGTGACTGATCATGCACTGATCACGTGACTGATCATGCACTGATCACGTGGCTGATCATGCACTGATCACGTGACTGATCATGCACTGATCACGTGGCTGATCATGCACTGATCACGTGGCTATCATGCACTGATCATGGCTGATCATGCACTGATCACGTAGCTATCATGCACTGTCACATGACTGATCATGCACTGATCACGTGACTGATCATGCACTGATCACGTGACTGATCATGCACTGATCACGTGGCTGATCATGCACTGATCACGTGGCTATCATGCACTGATCACGTGGCTGATCACACACGTATCACATGACTGATCATGCACTGATCACGTGGCTGATCATGCACTGATCACGTGGCTATCATGCACTGATCACGTGGCTGATCATGCACTGATCATAAGCGCTATCATGCACTGATCACGTGACTGATCATGCACTGATCACGTGACTGATCATGCACTGATCGTGACTGATCATGCACTGATCACGTGGCTATCATGCACTGATCACTTGGCTGGACATACACTGATCACGTGCCTGGTCATGCACTGATCACGTGGCTGATCATGCACTGATCACGTGACTGATCATGCACTGATCCTGGTGTCACTGATCATGCACTGATCACGTGGCTATCATGCACTGCTCACGTGGCTGATCATGCATGATCACGCAGCTACCATGTACTGGTCCATGACTGATCATGCACTGATCACGTGACTGATCATGCAGTGATCACGTGGCTATCATGAACTACTCACGTGGCTGATCATGCAATGATCATGTAGCTACCATGTACAGGTCATGAATGATCATACACCTGTCAGGTGACTGATCATGCACTGATCATGGCTAATCATGCACTGATCCGCAGACTGATCATGCACTGTTCTGCAATCTATATCATGCACTGATCATGGACTGCCCACATGCACTGATCACGTGCATGATCATACACTAATCTTGCTGACGCTGATCATGTGACTGATCATGCGCTGATCATGTTTGCTATCATACACTGATCATGTGCCTCTGGAGGCAATAAACAAAGAGCTGAGTAGGCACGAAAACAGTCAGCAGGCAATAATCATGGAACTCAGCTGTGAGGAATCATGCTGCTCAGCTGGCAATAATCAAGCAGCTGAGCAGGCAGGAATTACGCAGCACAGCTGGCAATTGTCAAGCAGATGACAGGCAGGAATCGTGCAGCTCAGCTGGCAATTGTCAAGCAGATGAGCAGACAGTAATCACGCAGCTCAGCAGGCCCTGATCACGTGACTGAGCATGCACTGTTCACGTGATCATACACTGATCACGTGATGATCATGCACTGATCACTTGGATATCATGCACTGATCACGTGGCTGATCATACACTGTTCACGTGTCTGACCATGCACTGATCACGTGGCTGATCATACACTGCTCACGTAACTGATCATGCACTGATCACGTGGCTATCATGCACTGATCACGTGGCTGAACATGCACTGTTCACGTGGCTGATCACACACCTGTCACGTGACATATCATGCACTGATCACGTGGCACTCATGCACTGATCACGTGGCTGATCATACTCTGCTCACGTAACTCATCATGCACACATCACGTGGCTATCATGCACTGCTCACGTGGCTCGTCATGGAATGATCACGTGGCTACCATATACTGGTCACGTGACTGATCATGCAGATCACGTAAATGATCATGCACTGTTCACGTGACTGATCATGTACTGATCACGTGACTGATCATGCACTGATCACGTGGCTATCATGCTCTGCTCACGTGGCTGATCATGCAATGATCACGTAGCAACCATGTACTGGTCACGTGACTGATCATGCACTGATCACGTAATTGATCATGCACTGATCACGTGGCTCATCATGCACTGATCACGTGGCTGATCACACATGTATCACGTGACTGATCATGCACTGATCACGTGGCTATCATGCACTGATCACGTGGCTATCATGCACTGATCACGTGGATATCATGCACTGATCACGTGGCTGATCACACACGTATCACATGACTGATCATGCACTGATCACGTGGCTATCATGCACTGATCACGTGGCTATCATGCACTGATCACATGATCATGCTGATCACGTGACTACCATGCATACTGATCACGTGACTGATGCACTGATCACGTGGCTGATCATGCACTGATCACGTGACTGATCATGCTGATCACGTGACTGATCATGCACTGATCACGTGACTGATCATGCACTGATCATAGTGATATCATGTGCACTCGTGGCTGATCATGCACTGATCACGTAGCTACCATGTACTGGTCACGTGACTGATCATGCACTGATCACGTGGTGATCATGCACTGATCACGTGGCTGATCATGCACTGATCACGTGGCTGATCATGCTGATCACGTGACTGATGTGCTGATCACGTGACTGATCATGCACTGATCACTGACTATCATGCACTGATCACTGCCTGATCATGCACTGATCACGTGACTGATCATGCACTGATCACATAGCTATCATGCACTGATCACGTGACTGATCATGCACTGATCACGTGGCTGATCATGCACTGATACCGTGACTGAGCATGGACTGATCACATGACTATCATGTAGTGATCACGTGACAATGGCGCTGATCATGTGACTGATCATGCACTGATCATGTTTGCTATCATACACTGATCATGTGCCTCTGGAGGCAATAAACAAAGAGCTGAGTAGGCTGAATCAAACAGTCAGCAGGCAATAATCATGGAACTCAGCTGTGAGGAATCATGCTGCTCAGCTGGCAATAATCAAGCAGCTGAGCAGGCAGGAATTCGCAGCACAGCATCAATTGTCAAGCAGATGACAGGCAGGAATCGTGCAGCTCAGCTGGCAATTGTCAAGCAGATGAGCAGACAGTAATCACGCAGCTCAGCAGGTGATCACGTGACTGAGCATGCACTGTTCACGTGGCTGATCATACACTGATCACGTGATGATCATGCACTGATCACTTGGATATCATGCACTGATCACGTGGCTGATCATACACTGTTCACGTGTCTGACCATGCACTGATCACGTGGCTGATCATACACTGCTCACGTAACTGATCATGCACTGATCACGTGGCTATCATGCACTGATCACGTGGCTGAACATGCACTGTTCACGTGGCTGATCACACACCTGTCACGTGACATATCATGCACTGATCACCGGCACTCATGCACTGATCACGTGGCTGATCATACTCATCACGTAATATCATCATGCACATCCGTGGCTATCATGCACTGCTCACGTGGCTCGTCATGGAATGATCACTGCTACTATACTGCACATCGTGACTGATCATGCTGATCACGTAGATCATGCACTGTTCACGGCTGATCATGTGATCACGTGACTGATCATGCACTGATCACGTGGCTATCATGCACTGCTCACGTGGCTGATCATGCAATGATCACGGCAACCATGTACTGTACGTGATGATCATGCACTGATCACGTAATTGATCATGCACTGATCACGTGGCTCATCATGCACTGATCACGTGGCTGATCACACATGTATCACGTGACTGATCATGCACTGATCCCGTGGCTATCATGCTGATCATGTGGCTGATCATGTGCACTGATCACGTGGATATCATGCACTGATCAGTCAGCGATCATCACGCTGATCACGTGGCTGATCATGCACTGATCACGTGGCTATCATGCACTGATCACGTGGCTATCATGCACTGATCACGCTGATCAGCAACTGATCACATGGCTGTCATGCCATCAGTGACTGATCATGCACTGATCACGTGTTGATCATGCACTGATCACGTGACTGATCATGCACTGATCACGTGACTGATCATGCACTGATCACGTGGCTGATCATGCACTGATCACGTGGCTATCATGCACTGATCATGTTGATCATGCACTGATCCTACTCTGCATATACTGATCACGTGACTGATCATGCACTGATCATGACTGATCATGCACTGATCACGTGGCACTGATCATGCACTGATCACGTGGCTGATCATGCACTGATCACGTGACCATGATCATGCACAATCACGTGACTGATCATGCACTGACATCGTGACTGATCATACTGATCACGTGCCTGGTCATGCACTGATCACGTGACTGATCATGAACTGATCATGGCATAACAACTACATGCACTGATCACGTGGCTGATCATGCACTGATCACGTGGCTGATCATGCACTGATCACCGTGACTGGCATGGACTGATGCATGACTATCATAGTGATCACGTGACTTAATGGCGCTGATCATGTGACTGATCATGCACTGATCATGTTTTATCATACACTGATCATGTGCCTCTAGGCAATAAACAAAGAGCTGATGGCACGAATCATACAGTCAGCAGGCAATAATCATGGAACTCAGCTGTGAGGAATCATGCTAGCTGGCAATAATCAAGCAGCTGAGCAGGCAGGAATTCGCAGCACAGCTGGCAATTGTCAAGCAGATGACAGGCAGGAATCGGCAGCTCAATGGTCTCAAGCAGATGAGCAGACAGTAATCACGCAGCTCAGCAGGCTGATCACGTGACTGAGCATGCACTGTTCACGTGGCTGATCATGCACTGATCACGTGACAATCATGCTGATCACTGGATATCATGCACTGATCACGTGGATCATGCACTGCTCATCGTGACCATGCACTGATCACGTGGCTGATCATACACTGCTCACGTAACTGATCATGCACTGATCACGTGGCTATCATGCACTGATCACGTGGCTGATCATGCACTGATCATGGCTGATCACACATCCCGTGACTATCATGCACTGATCACGTGGCACTCATGCACTGATCATGGTGATCATACACTGATCACGTAACTGATCATGCACACATCACGTGGCTATCATGCATGTCACTGGCTATCATGAATGATCACGTAGCTACCATATACTGGTCACGCCTGATCATGCAGATCACGTAAATGATCATGCTGTTCATGACTGATCATGCACTGATCTGCGATGGCTGTCATGCACTGATCACGTGGCTGATCATGCACTCACATGCTGCTCATGTGCTGATCACGGCTGATCATGCACTGATCACGTAATTGATCATGCACTGATCACGTGGCTCATCATGCACTGATCACGTGGCTGATCATACATGATCACGTGACTGATCATGCACTGATCACGTGGCTGATCATGCACTGATCACGTGGCTATCATGCACTGATCACGTGGATATCATGCACTGATCACGTGGCTGATCATGCGTATCACATGACTGATCATGCACTGATCACGTGGCTGATCATGCACTGATCACGTGACTTCATGCACTGATCGGCTGATCAGCATGATCACATCAGCTACCATGCACTGATCAATGGCTGATCATGCACTGATCACGTAATTGATCATGCACTGATCACGTGACTGATCATGCACTGATCACGACTGATCATGCACTGATCACGTGACTGATCATGCACTGATCAACTGGCATCATGCAGCTCACGTGGCTGATCATGCACTGATCACGTGTCTCATATGCTGGTCGTGACTGATCATGCACTGATCACGTAACTGATCATGCACTGATCACGTGGCTGATCATGCACTGATCACGTGACTGATCATGCACTGATCACGTGGCTGATCATGCACTGATGTGGCTGATCATGCACTGATCACGTGCCTGATCATGCACTGATCACGTGACTGATCATGCACTGATCACGTGACTGATCATGCACTGATCACGTGGCTATCATGCACTGATCACGTGGCTGATCATGCACTGATCACGTGGCTATCATGCACTGATCACGTGGCTGATCATGCACTGATCACGTGACTGATCATGCACTGATCACGTGACTGATCATGCACTGATCACGTGACTGATCATGCACTGATCACGTGGCTATCATGCACTGATCACGTGGCTGATCATGCACTGATCACGTAGCTACCATGCACTGTCACGTGACTGATCATGCACTGATCACGTGACTGATCATGCACTGATCACGTGGCTATCATGCACTGATCACGTGGCTGATCATGCACTGATCACGTGACTGATCATGCACTGATCACGTGACTGATCATGCACTGATCACGTGGCTATCATGCACTGATCACGTGGCTGATCATGCACTGATCACGTGGCTGATCATGCACTGATCACCGTGACTGATCATGCACTGATCACGTGACTGATCATGCAGTGATCACGTGGCTATCATGCACTACTCACGTGGCTGATCATGCAATGATCATGTAGCTACCATGTACAGGTCACGTGAATGATCATACACCCATCAGGTGACTGATCATGCACTGATCACGTGGCTATCATGCACTGATCACGTGACTGATCATGCACTGATCACGTCTATATCATGCACTGATCACATGACTGCCCATGCACTGATCACGTGGATGATCATACACTAATCATGTGACAGATCATGCACTGATCACGTGGCTGATCATGCACTGATACCGTGACTGAGCATGGACTGATCACATGACTATCATGTAGTGATCACGTGACTTAATGGCGCTGATCATGTGACTGATCATGCGCTGATCATGTTTGCTATCATACACTGATCATGTGCCTCTGGAGGCAATAAACAAAGAGCTGAGTAGGCACGAATCAAACAGTCAGCAGGCAATAATCATGGAACTCAGGTGTGAGGAATCATGCTGCTCAGCTGGCAATAATCAAGCAGCTGAGCAGGCAGGAATTACGCAGCACAGCTGGCAATTGTCAAGCAGATGACAGGCAGGAATCGTGCAGCTCAGCTGGCAATTGTCAAGCAGATGAGCAGACAGTAATCACGCAGCTCAGCAGGCCCAGATCACGTGACTGAGCATGCACTGTTCACGTGGCTGATCATACACTGATCACGTGACTGATCATGCACTGATCACGTGGCTATCATGCACTGATCACGTGGCTGATCATACACTGATCACGTGTCTGATCATGCACTGATCACGTGGCTGATCATGCACTGATCACGTGACTGATCATGCACTGATCACGTGGCTGATCATGCACTGATCACGTGGCTGATCATGCACTGATCACGTGGCTGATCATGCACTGATCACGTGACTGATCATGCACTGATCACTGGCTATCATGCACTGATCACGTGGCTATCATGCACTGATCACGTGGTTGATCATGCACTGATCAGACTGATCATGCACTGATCACGTCTATATCATGCACTGATCACGTGACTGATCATGCACTGATCACGTGATGATCATGCACTGATCACGTGACTGATCATGCACTGATCACGTGGCTATCATGCACTGATCACGTGGCTGATCATGCACTGATCACGTGAGCTATCATGCACTGATCACGTGGCTGATCATGCACTGATCACGTGGCTGATCATGCACTGATCACGTGACTGATCATGCACTGATCACGTGACTGATCATGCACTGATCACGTGACTGATCATGCACTGATCACGTGGCTATCATGCACTACTCACGTGGCTGATCATGCAATGATCATGTAGCTACCATGTACTGGTCACGTGACTGATCATACACCCATCAGGTGACTGATCATGCACTGATCACGTGGCTATCATGCACTGATCACGTGGCTGATCATGCACTGATCACGTGCCTGATCATGCACTGATCACGTGACTGATCATGCACTGATCACGTGCTGATCATGCACTGATCACGTGGCTGATCATGCACTGATCACGTGGCTGATCATGCACTGATACCGTGACTGAGCATGGACTGATCACATGACTATCATGTAGTGATCACGTGACTTAATGGCGCTGATCATGTGACTGATCATGCACTGATCATGTTTGCTATCATACACTGATCATGTGCCTCTGGAGGCAATAAACAAAGAGCTGAGTAGGCACGAATCAAACAGTCAGCAGGCAATAATCATGGAACTCAGCTGTGAGGAATCATGCTGCTCAGCTGGCAATAATCAAGCAGCTGAGCAGGCAGGAATTACGCAGCACAGCTGGCAATTGTCAAGCAGATGACAGGCAGGAATCGTGCAGCTCAGCTGGCAATTGTCAAGCAGATGAGCAGACAGTAATCACGCAGCTCAGCAGGCCCTGATCACGTGACTGAGCATGCACTGTTCACGTGGCTGATCATACACTGATCACGTGACTGATCATGCACTGATCACGTGGCTATCATGCACTGATCACGTGGCTGATCATACACTGTTCACGTGTCTGACCATGCACTGATCACGTGGCTGATCATACACTGCTCACGTAACTGATCATGCACTGATCACGTGGCTGATCATGCACTGATCACGTGGCTGATCATGCACTGATCACGTGGCTGATCATGCACTGATCACGTGACTGATCATGCACTGATCACTGGCTATCATGCACTGATCACGTGGCTATCATGCACTGATCACGTGGCTGATCATGCACTGATCACGGACTGATCATGCACTGATCACGTCTATATCATGCACTGATCACGTGACTGATCATGCACTGATCACGTGATGATCATGCACTGATCACGTGACTGATGCACTGATCACGTGGCTATCATGCACTGCTCACGTGGCTGATCATGCACTGATCACGTAGCTACCATGTACTGGTCACGTGACTGATCATGCACTGATCACGTGGCGATCATGCACTGATCACGTGACTGATCATGCACTGATCACGTGGTGATCATGCACTGATCACGTGACTGATCATGCACTGATCACGTGGCTATCATGCACTGATCACGTGCCTGATCATGCACTGATCACGTGGCTATCATGCACTGATCACGTGACTGATCATGCACTGATCACGTGACTGATCATGCACTGATCACGTGGCTGATCATGCACTGATCACGTGGCTGATCATGCACTGATCACGTGACTGATCATGCACTGATCACGTGACTGATCATGCACTGATCACGTGCCTGATCATGCACTGATCACGTGACTGATCATGCACTGATCACGTGGCTGATCATGCACTGATCACGTGGCTGATCATGCACTGATCACGTGGCTGATCATGCACTGATCACGTGACTGATCATGCACTGATCACATGACTATCATGCACTGATCACGTGACTTAATGGCACTGATCATGTGACTGATCATGCACTGATCATGTTTGCTATCATACACTGATCATGTGCCTCTGGAGGCAATAAACAAAGAGCTGAGTAGGCACTGATCATACAGTCAGCAGGCAATAATCATGGAACTCAGCTGTGAGGAATCATGCTGCTCAGCTGGCAATAATCAAGCAGCTGAGCAGGCAGGAATTCGCAGCACAGCTGGCAATTGTCAAGCAGATGACAGGCAGGAATCGTGCAGCTCAGCTGGCAATTGTCAAGCAGATGAGCAGACAGTAATCACGCAGCTCAGCAGGCCCTGATCACGTGACTGATCATGCACTGATCACGTGGCTGATCATACACTGATCACGTGATGATCATGCACTGATCACGTGGCTATCATGCACTGATCACGTGGCTGATCATACACTGATCACGTGTCTGACCATGCACTGATCACGTGGCTGATCATACACTGCTCACGTAACTGATCATGCACTGATCACGTGGCTATCATGCACTGATCACGTGGCTGAACATGCACTGTTCACGTGGCTGATCACACACCTGTCACGTGACATATCATGCACTGATCACGTGGCACTCATGCACTGATCACGTGGCTGATCATGCACTCACGTAACTCATCATGCTCACGTGGCTATCATGCACTGCTCACGTGGCTCGTCATGGAATGATCACGCAGCTACCATATACTGGTCACGTGACTGATCATGCACAGATCACGTAAATGATCATGCACTGTTCACGTGACTGATCATGTACTGATCACGTGACTGATCATGCACTGATCACGTGGCTATCATGCACTGCTCACGTGGCTATCATGCTGGCGATCACGTAGCAACCATGTACTGGTCACGTGACTGATCATGCACTGATCACGTTGATCTGCACTGATCACGTGGCTCATCATGCACTGATCACGTGGCTGATCACACTGTATCACGTGACTGATCATGCACTGATCGTGGCTATCATGCACTGATCACGTGGCTATCATGCACTGATCGTGGATATCATGCACTGATCACGTGGCTGATCATGCACATCATGACTGATCATGCACTGATCACGTGGCTATCATGCACTGATCACGTGGCTGATCATGCACTGATCACGTGGCTGATCACTATATCACATGACTGATCATGCACTGATCACGTGACTGATCATGCAGTGATCACGTGGCTATCATGCTGATCACGTGGCTGATCATGCAATGATCATGTAGCTACCATGTACAGGTCACGTGACTGATCATACACCCATCAGGTGACTGATCATGCACTGATCACGTGGCTATCATGCACTGATCACGTGGCTGATCATACTGATCACGTGCCTGATCATGCACTGATCACGTGACTGATCATGCACTGATCACGTGGCTGATCATGCACTGATCACGTGACTGATCATGCACTGATCACGTGGCTGATCATGCACTGATACCGTGACTGAGCATGGACTGATCACATGACTATCATGTAGTGATCACGTGACTTAATGGCGCTGATCATGTGACTGATCATGCACTGATCATGTTTGCTATCATACACTGATCATGTGCCTCTGGAGGCAATAAACAAAGAGCTGAGTAGGCAGATCAAACAGTCAGCAGGCAATAATCATGGAACTCAGCTGTGAGGAATCATGCTGCTCAGCTGGCAATAATCAAGCAGCTGAGCAGGCAGGAATTACGCAGCACAGCTGGCAATTGTCAAGCAGATGACAGGCAGGAATCGTGCAGCTCAGCTGGCAATTGTCAAGCAGATGAGCAGACAGTAATCACGCAGCTCAGCAGGCCCAGATCACGTGACTGAGCATGCACTGTTCACGTGGCTGATCATACACTGATCACGTGACTGATCATGCACTGATCACGTGGCTGATCATGCACTGATCACGTGGCTGATCATGCACTGATCACGTGGCTGACCATGCACTGATCACGTGGCTGATCATGCACTGATCACGCATCAATTGATCATGCACTGATCACGTGGCTGATCATGCACTGATCACGTGGCTGATCATACATGATCACGTGACTGATCATGCACTGATCACGTGGCTATCATGCACTGATCACGTGGCTATCATGCACTGATCACGTGGCTATCATGCACTGATCATGGCTGATCATGCACTGATCATGACTGATCATGCACTGATCACGTGGCTGATCATGCACTGATCACGTGGCTATCATGCACTGATCACGGGCTGATCATGCACTGATCACGTGGCTATCATGCACTGATCACGTGACTGATCATGCACTGATCACGTACTGATCATGCACTGATCACGTGGCTGATCATGCACTGTCGCCATTGATGATCATACTGATCACGTGACTGATCATGCACTGATCGTGGCTATCATGCACTGATCACGTGGCTGATCATGCACTGATCACGTAGCTATCATGCACTGGTCACGTGACTGATCATGCACTGATCACGTGGCTGATCATGCACTGATCACGTGGCTGATCATGCACTGATCACGTGGCTGATCATGCACTGATCACGTGACTGATCATGCACTGATCACGTGACTGATCATGCACTGATCACGTGACTGATCATGCACTGATCACTGCCTGATCATGCACTGATCACGTGACTGATCATGCACTGATCACATGGCTATCATGAACTGATCACGTGGCTGATCATGCACTGATCACGTGGCTGATCATGCACTGATACATGACTGAGCATGGACTGATCACATGACTATCATGTAGTGATCACGTGACTTAATGGCGCTGATCATGTGACTGATCATGCACTGATCATGTTTGCTATCATACACTGATCATGTGCCTCTGGAGGCAATAAACAAAGAGCTGAGTAGGCACAAGATCATACAGTCAGCAGGCAATAATCATGGAACTCAGCTGTGAGGAATCATGCTGCTCAGCTGGCAATAATCAAGCAGCTGAGCAGGCAGGAATGCGCAGCACAGCTGGCAATTGTCAAGCAGATGACAGGCAGGAATCGTGCAGCTCAGCTGGCAATTGTCAAGCAGATGAGCAGACAGTAATCACGCAGCTCAGCAGGCCCTGATCACGTGACTGAGCATGCACTGTTCACGTGGCTGATCATACACTGATCACGTGATGATCATGCACTGATCACTTGGATATCATGCACTGATCACGTGGCTGATCATACACTGTTCACGTGTCTGACCATGCACTGATCACGTGGCTGATCATACACTGCTCACGTAACTGATCATGCACTGATCACGTGGCTATCATGCACTGATCACGTGGCTGAACATGCACTGATTCACGTGGCTGATCACACACCTGTCACGTGACATATCATGCACTGATCACGTGGCACTCATGCACTGATCACGTGGCTGATCATACTCTGCTCACGTAACTCATCATGCACACATCACGTGGCTATCATGCACTGCTCACGTGGCTCGTCATGGAATGATCACGTAGCTACCATATACTGGTCACGTGACTGATCATGCACAGATCACGTAAATGATCATGCACTGTTCACGTGACTGATCATGTACTGATCACGTGACTGATCATGCACTGATCACGTGGCTATCATGCTCTGCTCACGTGGCTGATCATGCAATGATCACGTGTAACCATGTACTGGTCACGTGACTGATCATGCACTGATCACGTAATTGATCCTGCACTGATCACGTGGCTCATCATGCACTGATCACGTGGCTGATCACACATGTATCACGTGACTGATCATGCACTGATCACGTGGCTCTCATGCACTGATCACGTGGCTATCATGCACTGATCACGTGGATATCATGCACTGATCACGTGGCTGATCACATGCGTATCACATGACTGATCATGCACTGATCACGTGGCTATCATGCACTGATCACGTGGCTGATCATGCACTGATCACGTGATCGCAATGATCACGTGGCTATCATGCACTGATCACGTGACTGATCATGCACTGATCACGTGGCTGATCATCACTGATCACGTGGCTGATCATGCACTGATCACGTGGCTGATCATGCACTGATCACGTATGACTGATCATGCACTGATCACGTGGCTATCATACTGATCACGTGGCTGATCATGCACTGATCACGTGGCTACTCATGCACTGATCACGTGACTGATCATGCACTGATCACGTGACTGATCATGCACTGATCACGTGGCTGATCATGCACTGATCACGTGACTGATCATGCACTGATCACGTGGCTATCATGCACTGATCACGTGGCTATCATGCACTGATCACGTGACTGATCATGCACTGATCACATGACTGATCATGCACTGATCACGTGACTGATCATGCACTGATCACGTGGCTATCATGCACTGATCACGTGGCTGATCATGCAATGATCACGTAGCTACCATGTACTGATCACGTGAATGATCATGCACATCACGTGACTGATCATGCACTGATCACGTGGCTATCATGCACTGATCACGTGACTGATCATGCACTGATCACGTGGCTGATCATGCACTGATCACGTGACTGATCATGCACTGATCACGTGACTGATCATGCACTGATCACGTGACTATCATGCACTGATCACGTGGCTGATCATGCACTGATCACGTGGCTGATCATGCACTGATCACGTGACTGATCATGCACTGATCACGTGACTGATCATGCACTGATCACGTGGCTATCATGCACTACTCACGTGGCTGATCATGCAATGATCATGTAGCTACCATGTACTGGTCACGTGACTGATCATACACCCATCAGGTGACTGATCATGCACTGATCACGTGGCTATCATGCACTGATCACGTGACTGATCATGCACTGATCACGTCTATATCATGCACTGATCACGTGACTGATCATGCACTGATCACGTGGCTGATCATGCACTGATCACGTGGCTGATCATGCACTGATCACGTGGCTGATCATGCACTGATCACGTGACTGAGCATGGACTGATCACATGACTATCATGTAGTGATCACGTGACTTAATGGCGCTGATCATGTGACTGATCATGCGCTGATCATGTTTGCTATCATACACTGATCATGTGCCTCTGGAGCAATAAACAAAGAGCTGAGTAGGCACGAATCAAACAGTCAGCAGGCAATAATCATGGAACTCAGGTGTGAGGAATCATGCTGCTCAGCTGGCAATAATCAAGCAGCTGAGCAGGCAGGAATTACGCAGCACAGCTGGCAATTGTCAAGCAGATGACAGGCAGGAATCGTGCAGCTCAGCTGGCAATTGTCAAGCAGATGAGCAGACAGTAATCACGCAGCTCAGCAGGCCCTGATCACGTGACTGAGCATGCACTGTTCACGTGGCTGATCATACACTGATCACGTGACTGATCATGCACTGATCACGTGGCTATCATGCACTGATCACGTGGCTGATCATACACTGATCACGTGTCTGATCATGCACTGATCACGTGGCTGATCATGCACTGATCACGTGGCTGATCATGCACTGATCACGTGGCTGATCATGCACTGATCACGTGGCTGATCATGCACTGATCACGTGGCTGATCATGCACTGATCACGTGGCTGATCATGCACTGATCACGTGGCTATCATGCACTGATCACGTGGCTGATCATGCACTGATCACGTGACTGATCATGCACTGATCACGTGGCTGATCATGCACTGATCACGTGGCTATCATGCACTGATCACGTGGCTGATCATGCACTGATCACGTGGCTGATCATGCACTGATCACGTGACTGATCATGCACTGATCACGTGATCTCATGCACTGATCACGTGGCTGATCATGCACTGATCACGTGGCTGATCATGCACTGATCACGTGGCACAATCATGCACTGATCACGTGACTGATCATGCACTGATCACGTGGCTGATCATACTGATCACGTGACTGATCATGCACTGATCACGTGGCTATCATGCACTGATCACGTGGCTGATCATGCACTGATCACGTGCTTCATGCACTGATCACGTGGCTGATCATGCACTGATCACGTGGCTGATCATGCACTGATCACGTGGCTGATCATGCACTGATCACGTGACTGATCATGCACTGATCACGTGACTGATCATGCACTGATCACGTGGCTGATCATGCACTGATCACGTGGCTGATCATACTGATCACGTGCTGATCATGCACTGATCACGTGACTGATCATGCACTGATCACGTGCTTGATCATGCACTGATCACGTGGCTGATCATGCACTGATCACGTGGCTGATCATGCACTGATCACGTGACTGATCATGCACTGATCACGTGACTGATCATGCACTGATCACGTGGCTATCATGCACTGATCACGTGGCTGATCATGCACTGATCACGTGACTGATCATGCACTGATCACGTGACTGATCATGCACTGATCACGTGGCTATCATGCACTGATCACGTGGCTGATCATGCACTGATCACGTGGCTGATCATGCACTGATCACGTGACTGATCATGCACTGATCACGTGGCTATCATGCACTGATCACGTGGCTGATCATGCACTGATCACGTGACTGATCATGCACTGATCACGTGACTGATCATGCACTGATCACGTGGCTATCATGCACTGATCACGTGGCTGATCATGCACTGATCACGTGGCTACATGCACTGGTCACGTGACTGATCATGCACTGATCACGTAACTGATCATGCACTGATCACGTGGCTTATCATGCACTGATCATGTGACTGATCATGCACTGATCATGTTTGGTGTCATACACTGATCATGTGCATCTGGAGCAATGAACAAGAGCTGAGTAGGCAGAATCAGTCAGCAGGCTATAATCATGGAACTCAGCACTGAGAAATCATGCTGCTCAGCTGGCAATAATCAAGTAGATGAGCAGGCAGGAATTATGCAGCACAGGTGGCAATTGTCAAGCAGATGACAGGCAGGAATCGTGCAGCTCAGCTGGCAATTGTCAAGCAGATGAGCAGACAGTAATCACGCAGCTCATCATGCACTGATCACGTGACTGATCATGCACTGATCACGTGGCTGATCATACACTGATCACGTGACTGATCATGCACTGATCACGTGGCTATCATGCACTGATCACGTGACTGATCATGCACTGATCACGTGGCTGATCATGCACTGATCACGTGGCTATCATGCACTGATCACGTGGCTGATCATGCACTGATCACGTGACTGATCATGCACTGATCACGTGGCTATCATGCACTGATCACGTGGCTGATCATGCACTGATCACGTGACTGATCATGCACTGATCACGGTATCATGCACTGACTACATGACTGATCATGCACTGATCACGTGGCTGATCATGCACTGATCACGTGACTGATCATGCACTGATCACGTGACTGATCATGCACTGATCACATGATATCATGCACTGATCACGTGGCTGATCATGCACTAATCATGTGACAGATCATGCACTGATCACGTGGCTGATCATGCACTGATACCGTGACTGAGCATGGACTGATCACATGACTATCATGTAGTGATCACGTGACTTAATGGCGCTGATCATGTGACTGATCATGCGCTGATCATGTTTGCTATCATACACTGATCATGTGCCTCTGGAGGCAATAAACAAAGAGCTGAGTAGGCACGAATCAAACAGTCAGCAGGCAATAATCATGGAACTCAGCTGTGAGGAATCATGCTGCTCAGCTGGCAATAATCAAGCAGCTGAGCAGGCAGGAATTACGCAGCACAGCTGGCAATTGTCAAGCAGATGACAGGCAGGAATCGTGCAGCTCAGCTGGCAATTGTCAAGCAGATGAGCAGACAGTAATCACGCAGCTCAGCAGGCCCTGATCACGTGACTGAGCATGCACTGTTCACGTGGCTGATCATACACTGATCACGTGATTGATCATGCACTGATCACTTGGATATCATGCACTGATCACGTGGCTGATCATACACTGTTCACGTGTCTGACCATGCACTGATCACGTGGCTGATCATACACTGCTCACGTAACTGATCATGCACTGATCACGTGGCTATCATGCACTGATACGTGGCTGAACATGCACTGATCACGTGGCTGATCACACACTGTCACGTGACATATCATGCACTGATCACGTGGCACTCATGCACTGATCACGTGGCTGATCATACACTGCTCACGTAACTGATCATGCACACATCACGTGGCTATCATGCACTGCTCACGTGGCGTCATGGAATGATCACGTAGCTACCATATACTGGTCACGTGACTGATCATGCACTGATCACGTAAATGATCATGCACTGATCACGTGACTGATCATGCACTGATCACGTGACTGATCATGCACTGATCACGTGGCTGATCATGCACTGATCACGTGGCTGATCATGCAGGATCACATGACTGACATGCACTGATCACGTGACTGATCATGCACTGATCACGTGACTGATCATGCACTGATCACGTGGCTGATCATGCACTGATCACGTGACTGATCATGCACTGATCACGTGGCTATCATGCACTGATCACGTGGCTGATCATGCACTGATCACGTGGCTATCATGCACTGATCACGTGGCTGATCATGCACTGATCACGTGATTGATCATGCACTGATCACGTGACTGATCATGCACTGATCACGTGACTGATCATGCACTGATCACGTGACTGATCATGCACTGATCACGTGCTATCATGCACTGATCACGTGGCTGATCATGCACTGATCACGTAGCTATCATGCACTGATCACGTGACTGATCATGCACTGATCACGTGACTGATCATGCACTGATCACGTGGCTGATCATGCACTGATCACGTGACTGATCATGCACTGATCACGTGGCTGATCATGCACTGATCACGTAGCTATCATGCACTGTCACGTGACTGATCATGCACTGATCACGTGACTGATCATGCACTGATCACGTGGCTGATCATGCACTGATCACGTGACTGATCATGCACTGATCACGTGGCTGATCATGCACTGATCACGTGACTGATCATGCACTGATCACGTGGCTATCATGCACTGATCACGTGGCTGATCATGCACTGATCACGTAGCTATCATGCACTGATCATGACTGATCATGCACTGATCACGTGAATGATCATGCACTGATCACGTGACTGATCATGCACTGATCACGTGACTGATCATGCACTGATCACGTGGCTATCATGCACTGATCACGTGGCTGATCATGCACTGATCACGTAGCTATCATGCACTGTCACGTGACTGATCATGCACTGATCACGTAATTGATCATGCACTGATCACGTGGCTGATCATGCACTGATCACGTGACTGATCATGCACTGATCACGTGACTGATCATGCACTGATCACGTGGCTATCATGCACTGATCACGTGGCTGATCATGCACTGATCACGTGACTGATCATGCACTGATCACGTGACTGATCATGCACTGATCACGTGGCTATCATGCACTGATCACGTGGCTGATCATGCACTGATCACGTGGCTGATCATGCACTGATCACGTGACTGATCATGCACTGATCACGTGGCTATCATGCACTGATCACGTGGCTGATCATGCACTGATCACGTGACTGATCATGCACTGATCACGTGACTGATCATGCACTGATCACGTGGCTATCATGCACTGATCACGTGGCTGATCATGCACTGATCACGTATCATGCACTGATCACGTGACTGATCATGCACTGATCACGTAATTGATCATGCACTGATCACGTGGCTTATCATGCACTGATCATGTGACTGATCATGCACTGATCATGTTTGGTGTCATACACTGATCATGTGCCTCTGAGCAATGAACAAAGAGCTGAGTAGGCACGAATCAGTCAGCAGGCTATAATCATGGAACTCAGCTCTGAGAAATCATGCTGCTCAGCTGGCAATAATCAAGCAGCTGAGCAGGCAGGAATTATGCAGCACAGGTGGCAATTGTCAAGCAGATGACAGGCAGGAATCGTGCAGCTCAGCTGGCAATTGTCAAGCAGATGAGCAGACAGTAATCACGCAGCTCAGCAGGCCCTGATCACGTGACTGAGCATGCACTGTTCACGTGGCTGATCATACACTGATCACGTGACTGATCATGCACTGATCACGTGGCTATCATGCACTGATCACGTGACTGATCATGCACTGATCTGTGTTGTCATGCACTGATCACGTGGCTGATCATGCACTGATCACGTGGCTGATCATGCACTGATCACGTGACTGATCATGCACTGATCACGTGGCTGATCATGCACTGATCACGTGGCTGATCATGCACTGATCACGGGACTGATCATGCACTGATCACGGGCTATCATGCACTGATACATGACTGACATGCACTGATCACGTGGCTGATCATGCACTGATCACGTGACTGATCATGCACTGATCACGTGACTGATCATGCACTGATCACGTGACTGATCATGCACTGATCACGTGGCTATCATGCACTGATCACGTGGCTGATCATGCACTGATCACGTGCTATCATGCACTGATCACGTGACTGATCATGCACTGATCACGTGACTGATCATGCACTGATCACGTGGCTATCATGCACTGATCACGTGGCTGATCATGCACTGATCACGTGCTGATCATGCACTGATCACGTGGCTGATCATGCACTGATCACGTGGCTGATCATGCACTGATCACGTGGCTGATCATGCACTGATCACGTGACTGATCATGCACTGATCACGTGGCTGATCATGCACTGATCACGTGGCTGATCATGCACTGATCACGTGGCTGATCATGCACTGATCACGTGGCTGATCATGCACTGATCACGTGGCTGATCATGCACTGATCACGTGACTGATCATGCACTGATCACGTGACTGATCATGCACTGATCACGTGGCTGATCATGCACTGATCACGTGACTGATCATGCACTGATCACGTGGCTGATCATGCACTGATCACGTGGCTGATCATGCACTGATCACGTGGCTGATCATGCACTGATCACGTGGCTGATCATGCACTGATCACGTGGCTGATCATGCACTGATCACGTGACTGATCATGCACTGATCACGTGGCTATCATGCACTGATCACGTGGCTGATCATGCACTGATCACGTGGCTATCATGCACTGATCACGTGGCTGATCATGCACTGATCACGTGACTGATCATGCACTGATCACGTGGCTGATCATGCACTGATCACGTGACTGATCATGCACTGATCACGTGGCTATCATGCACTGATCACGTGGCTGATCATGCACTGATCACGTGGCTGATCATGCACTGATCACGTGGCTGATCATGCACTGATCACGTGACTGATCATGCACTGATCACGTGGCTGATCATGCACTGATCACGTGGCTGATCATGCACTGATCACGTGGCTGATCATGCACTGATCACGTGACTGATCATGCACTGATCACGTGACTGATCATGCACTGATCACGTGGCTATCATGCACTGATCACGTGGCTGATCATGCACTGATCACGTAGCTATCATGCACTGATCACGTGACTGATCATGCACTGATCACGTGACTGATCATGCACTGATCACGTGGCTGATCATGCACTGATCACGTGGCTGATCATGCACTGATCACGTGACTGATCATGCACTGATCACGTGGCTGATCATGCACTGATCACGTGGCTGATCATGCACTGATCACGTGGCTGATCATGCACTGATCACGTGACTGATCATGCACTGATCACGCTATCATGCACTGATCACGTGGCTGATCATGCACTGATCACGTGAGCTACCATGCACTGATCACGTGACTGATCATGCACTGATCACGTGGCTGATCATGCACTGATCACGTGACTGATCATGCACTGATCACGTGACTGATCATGCACTGATCACGTGGCTGATCATGCACTGATCACGTGGCTGATCATGCACTGATCACGTGGCTGATCATGCACTGATCACGTGACTGATCATGCACTGATCACGTGACTGATCATGCACTGATCACGTGGCTGATCATGCACTGATCACGTGGCTGATCATGCACTGATCACGTGACTGATCATGCACTGATCACGTGGCTATCATGCACTGATCACGTGGCTGATCATGCACTGATCACGTGGCTGATCATGCACTGATCACGTGACTGATCATGCACTGATCACGTGGCTGATCATGCACTGATCACGTGGCTGATCATGCACTGATCACGTGGCTGATCATGCACTGATCACGTGACTGATCATGCACTGATCACGTGGCTATCATGCACTGATCACGTGGCTGATCATGCACTGATCACGTGGCTGATCATGCACTGATCACGTGACTGATCATGCACTGATCACGTGGCTATCATGCACTGATCACGTGGCTGATCATGCACTGATCACGTGGCTGATCATGCACTGATCACGTGACTGATCATGCACTGATCACGTGACTGATCATGCACTGATCACGTGGCTTATCATGCACTGATCATGTGACTGATCATGTGCTGATCATGTTTGCTATCATACACTGATCATGTGCCTCTGGAGGCAATGAACAAAGAGCTGAGTAGGCACGAATCAGTCAGCAGGCAATAATCATGGAACTCAGCTGTGAGGAATCATGCTGCTCAGCTGGCAATAATCAAGCAGCTGAGCAGGCAGGAATTATGCAGCACAGCTGGCAATTGTCAAGCAGATGACAGGCAGGAATCGTGCAGCTCAGCTGGCAATTGTCAAGCAGATGAGCAGACAGTAATCACGCAGCTCAGCAGGCCCTGATCACGTGACTGAGCATGCACTGTTCACGTGGCTGATCATACACTGATCACGTGACTGATCATGCACTGATCACGTGGCTATCATGCACTGATCACGTGGCTGATCATGCACTGATCACGTGGCTGATCATGCACTGATCACGTGGCTGATCATGCACTGATCACGTGGCTGATCATGCACTGATCACGTGACTGATCATGCACTGATCACGTGGCTATCATGCACTGATCACGTGGCTGATCATGCACTGATCACGTGACTGATCATGCACTGATCACGTGCGCTATGCACTGATACATGACTGATCATGCACTGATCACGTGGCTGATCATGCACTGATCACGTGACTGATCATGCACTGATCACGTGACTGATCATGCACTGATCACGTGGCTATCATGCACTGATCACGTGGCTGATCATGCACTGATCACGTGCTGATCATGCACTGATCACGTGACTGATCATGCACTGATCACGTGACTGATCATGCACTGATCACGTGGCTATCATGCACTGATCACGTGGCTGATCATACTGATCACGTGACTGATCATGCACTGATCACGTGGCTGATCATGCACTGATCACGTGACTGATCATGCACTGATCACGTGGCTGATCATGCACTGATCACGTGGCTGATCATGCAGATCACATGGCTGATCATGCACTGATCACGTGGCTATCATGCACTGATCACGTGACTGATCATGCACTGATCACGTGGCTGATCATGCACTGATCACGTGACTGATCATGCACTGATCACGTGACTGATCATGCACTGATCACGTGGCTATCATGCACTGATCACGTGGCTGATCATGCACTGATCACGTGGCTGATCATGCACTGATCACGTGGCTGATCATGCACTGATCACGTGACTGATCATGCACTGATCACGTGGCTATCATGCACTGATCACGTGGCTGATCATGCACTGATCACGTGGCTGATCATGCACTGATCACGACTGATCATGCACTGATCACGTGGCTGATCATGCACTGATCACGTGGCTGATCATGCACTGATCACGTGGCTGATCATGCACTGATCACGTGGCTATCATGCACTGATCACGTGACTGATCATGCACTGATCACGTGGCTGATCATGCACTGATCACGTGACTGATCATGCACTGATCACGTGGCTGATCATGCACTGATCACGTGGCTGATCATGCACTGATCACGTGGCTATCATGCACTGATCACGTGGCTGATCACTGCATGATCACGTGACTGATCATGCACTGATCACGTGGCTATCATCATGCACTGATCACGTGGCTGATCATGCACTGATCACGTGGCTGATCATGCACTGATCACGTGACTGATCATGCACTGATCACGTGACTGATCATGCACTGATCACGTGGCTATCATGCACTGATCACGTGGCTGATCATGCACTGATCACGTAGCTATCATGCACTGATCACGTGACTGATCATGCACTGATCACGTAATTGATCATGCACTGATCACGTGGCTGATCATGCACTGATCACGTGGCTGTCATGCACTGATCACGTGACTGATCATGCACTGATCACGTGGCTATCATGCACTGATCACGTGGCTGATCATGCACTGATCACGTGGCTATCATGCACTGATCACGTGACTGATCATGCACTGATCACGTGACTGATCATGCACTGATCACGTGGCTGATCATGCACTGATCACGTGGCTGATCATGCACTGATCACGTGACTGATCATGCACTGATCACGTGGCTATCATGCACTGATCACGTGGCTGATCATGCACTGATCATGTAGCTACCATGTACAGGTCACGTGAATGATCATACACCCATCAGGTGACTGATCATGCACTGATCACGTGGCTATCATGCACTGATCACGTGACTGATCATGCACTGATCACGTCTATATCATGCACTGATCACATGACTGCCCATGCACTGATCACGTGGATGATCATACACTAATCATGTGACTGATCATGCACTGATCACGTGGCTGATCATGCACTGATACCGTGACTGAGCATGGACTGATCACATGACTATCATGTAGTGATCACGTGACTTAATGGCGCTGATCATGTGACTGATCATGCACTGATCATGTTTGCTATCATACACTGATCATGTGCCTCTGGAGGCAATAAACAAAGAGCTGAGTAGGCACGAATCAAACAGTCAGCAGGCAATAATCATGGAACTCAGCTGTGAGGAATCATGCTGCTCAGCTGGCAATAATCAAGCAGCTGAGCAGGCAGGAATTACGCAGCACAGCTGGCAATTGTCAAGCAGATGACAGGCAGGAATCGTGCAGCTCAGCTGGCAATTGTCAAGCAGATGAGCAGACAGTAATCACGCAGCTCAGCAGGCCCTGATCACGTGACTGAGCATGCACTGTTCACGTGGCTGATCATACACTGATCACGTGATTGATCATGCACTGATCACTTGGATATCATGCACTGATCACGTGGCTGATCATACACTGATCACGTGTCTGACCATGCACTGATCACGTGGCTGATCATACACTGCTCACGTAACTGATCATGCACTGATCACGTGGCTATCATGCACTGATCACGTGGCTGATCATGCACTGATCACGTGGCTGATCATGCACTGATCACGTGGCTGATCATGCACTGATCACGTGACTGATCATGCACTGATCACGTGGCTGATCATGCACTGATCACGTGGCTGGACACTGATCACGTGCCTGATCATGCACTGATCACATGACTGATCATGCACTGATCACGTGACTGATCATGCACTGATCACGTGGCTATCATGCACTGATCACGTGGCTGATCATGCACTGATCACGTGGTATCATGCACTGATCACGTGACTGATCATGCACTGATCACGTGACTGATCATGCACTGATCACGTGGCTATCATGCACTGATCATGGCTGATCATGCACTGATCACGTGGCTGATCATGCATGATCACGCAGCTACCATGTACTGGTCACATGACTGATCATGCACTGATCACGTGACTGATCATGCACTGATCACGTGGCTGTCATGCACTCCTCACGTGGCTGATCATGCAATGATCATGTAGCTACCATGTACAGGTCACGTGAATGATCATACACCCATCAGGTGACTGATCATGCACTGATCACGTGGCTATCATGCACTGATCACGTGACTGATCATGCACTGATCACGTCTATATCATGCACTGATCACACCCTGCATGCACTGATCACGTGGATGATCATACACTAATCATGTGACAGATCATGCACTGATCACGTGGCTGATCATGCACTGATACGTGACTGAGCATGGACTGATCACATGACTATCATGTAGTGATCACGTGACTTAATGGCGCTGATCATGTGACTGATCATGCGCTGATCATGTTTGCTATCATACACTGATCATGTGCCTCTGGAGGCAATAAACAAAGAGCTGAGTAGGCACGATCAAACAGTCAGCAGGCAATAATCATGGAACTCAGGTGTGAGGAATCATGCTGCTCAGCTGGCAATAATCAAGCAGCTGAGCAGGCAGGAATTACGCAGCACAGCTGGCAATTGTCAAGCAGATGACAGGCAGGAATCGTGCAGCTCAGCTGGCAATTGTCAAGCAGATGAGCAGACAGTAATCACGCAGCTCAGCAGGCCCAGATCACGTGACTGAGCATGCACTGTTCACGTGGCTGATCATACACTGATCACGTGACTGATCATGCACTGATCACGTGGCTATCATGCACTGATCACGTGGCTGATCATACACTGTTCACGTGTCTGACCATGCACTGATCACGTGGCTGATCATACACTGCTCACGTAACTGATCATGCACTGATCACGTGGCTATCATGCACTGATCACGTGGCTGATCATGCACTGTTCACGTGGCTGATCACACACTGATCACGTGACTGATCATGCACTGATCACTGGCTATCATGCACTGATCACTGGCTATCATGCACTGATCACGTGGCTGATCATGCACTGATCACGTGACTGATCATGCACTGATCACGTGATATCATGCACTGATCACGTGACTGATCATGCACTGATCACGTGGCTGATCATACACTGATACATGACTGATCATGCACTGATCACGTGGCTATCATGCACTGCTCACGTGGCTGATCATGCACGATCGTAGCTACCATGTACTGGTCACGTGACTGATCATGCACTGATCACGTAATTGATCATGCACTGATCACGTGACTGATCATGCACTGATCACGTGGCTGATCATGCACTGATCACGTGGCTATCATGCACTGCTCACGTGGCTGATCATGCACTGATCACGTGGCTATCATGCACTGATCACGTGGCTGATCATGCACTGATCACGTGACTGATCATGCACTGATCACGTGGCTGATCATGCACTGATCACGTGGCTGATCATGCACTGATCACGTGACTGATCATGCACTGATCACGTGACTGATCATGCACTGATCACGTGGCTATCATGCACTGATCACGTGGCTGATCATGCACTGATCACGTGGCTGATCATGCACTGATCACGTGACTGATCATGCACTGATCACGTGACTGATCATGCACTGATCATGGCTATCATGCACTGATCACGTGGCTGATCACACTGATCACGTGACTGATCATGCACTGATCACGTGGCTGATCATGCACTGATCACGTGACTGATCATGCACTGATCACGTGGCTATCATGCACTGATCACGTGGCTGATCATGCACTGATCACGTGGCTGATCACACACTGATCACGTGCTGATCATGCACTGATCACGTGGCACTCATGCACTGATCACGTGGCTGATCATGCACTGATCACGTGACTGATCATGCACTGATCACGTGGCTATCATGCACTGATCACGTGGCTGATCATGCACTGATCACGTAGCTACATGCACTGATCACGTGACTGATCATGCACTGATCACGTGGCTGATCATGCACTGATCACGTGACTGATCATGCACTGATCACGTGACTGATCATGCACTGATCACGTGGCTATCATGCACTGATCACTGGCTGATCATGCACTGATCACGTGGCTGATCATGCACTGATCACGTGACTGATCATGCACTGATCACGTGACTGATCATGCACTGATCACGTGGCTGATCATGCACTGATCACGTGGCTGATCATGCACTGATCACGTGGCTATCATGCACTGATCACGTGACTGATCATGCACTGATCACGTCTATATCATGCACTGATCACATGACTGCCCATGCACTGATCACGTGGATGATCATACACTAATCATGTGACAGATCATGCACTGATCACGTGGCTGATCATGCACTGATACCGTGACTGAGCATGGACTGATCACATGACTATCATGTAGTGATCACGTGACTTAATGGCGCTGATCATGTGACTGATCATGCACTGATCATGTTTGCTATCATACACTGATCATGTGCCTCTGGAGGCAATAAACAAAGAGCTGAGTAGGCACGAATCAAACAGTCAGCAGGCAATAATCATGGAACTCAGGTGTGAGGAATCATGCTGCTCAGCTGGCAATAATCAAGCAGCTGAGCAGGCAGGAATTACGCACAGCTGGCAATTGTCAAGCAGATGACAGGCAGGAATCGTGCAGCTCAGCTGGCAATTGTCAAGCAGATGAGCAGACAGTAATCACGCAGCTCAGCAGGCCCAGATCACGTGACTGAGCATGCACTGTTCACGTGGCTGATCATACACTGATCACGTGACTGATCATGCACTGATCACGTGGCTATCATGCACTGATCACGTGGCTGATCATACACTGTTCACGTGTCTGACCATGCACTGATCACGTGGCTGATCATACACTGCTCACGTAACTGATCATGCACTGATCACGTGGCTGATCATGCACTGATCACGTGGCTGATCACATGCACTGATCACGTGGCTGATCATGCACTGATCACGTGACTGATCATGCACTGATCACTGGCTATCATGCACTGATCACTGGCTGATCATGCACTGATCACGTGGCTGATCATGCACTGATCACGTGACTGATCATGCACTGATCACGTCTATATCATGCACTGATCACGTGACTGCCCATGCAGTCACGTGGATGATCATGCACTGATCACGTGACTGATCATGCACTGATCACGTGGCTATCATGCACTGATCACGTGGCTGATCATGCACTGATCACGTAGCCATGTGCTGGTCACGTGACTGATCATGCACTGATCACGTGGCTGATCATGCACTGATCACGTGGCTGATCATGCACTGATCACGTGACTGATCATGCACTGATCACGTGACTGATCATGCACTGATCACGTGGCTATCATGCACTGCTCACGTGGCTGATCATGCAATGATCACGTAGCTACCATGTACTGGTCACGTGACTGATCATGCACTGATCACGTGACTGATCATGCACTGATCACGTGGCTGATCATGCACTGATCACGTGGCTGATCACTGATCATGCACTGATCACGTGACTGATCATGCACTGATCACGTGACTGATCATGCACTGATCACGTGCCTGATCATGCACTGATCACGTGACTGATCATGCACTGATCACATGGCTATCATGCACTGATCACGTGGCTGATCATGCACTGATCACGTGGCTGATCATGCACTGATACCGTGACTGAGCATGGACTGATCACATGACTATCATGTAGTGATCACGTGACTTAATGGCGCTGATCATGTGACTGATCATGCACTGATCATGTTTGCTATCATACACTGATCATGTGCCTCTGGAGGCAATAAACAAAGAGCTGAGTAGGCACGAATCAAACAGTCAGCAGGCAATAATCATGGAACTCAGCTGTGAGGAATCATGCTGCTCAGCTGGCAATAATCAAGCAGCTGAGCAGGCAGGAATTACGCAGCACAGCTGGCAATTGTCAAGCAGATGACAGGCAGGAATCGTGCAGCTCAGCTGGCAATTGTCAAGCAGATGAGCAGACAGTAATCACGCAGCTCAGCAGGCCCTGATCACGTGACTGAGCATGCACTGTTCACGTGGCTGATCATACACTGATCACGTGATGATCATGCACTGATCACTTGGATATCATGCACTGATCACGTGGCTGATCATACACTGTTCACGTGTCTGACCATGCACTGATCACGTGGCTGATCATACACTGCTCACGTAACTGATCATGCACTGATCACGTGGCTATCATGCACTGATCACGTGGCTGAACATGCACTGTTCACGTGGCTGATCACACACCTGTCACGTGACATATCATGCACTGATCACGTGGCTGATCATGCACTGCTCACGTAACTCATCATGCACACATCACGTGGCTATCATGCACTGCTCACGTGGCTCGTCATGGAATGATCACGTAGCTACCATATACTGGTCACGTGACTGATCATGCACTGATCACGTAAATGATCATGCACTGATCACGTGACTGATCATGCACTGATCACGTGGCTATCATGCACTGATCACGTGGCTGATCATGCACTGATCACGTAGCTACCATGTACTGGTCACGTGACTGATCATGCACTGATCACGTGACTGATCATGCACTGATCACGTGGCTATCATGCACTGATCACGTGGCTGATCATGCACTGATCACGTGACTGATCATGCACTGATCACGTGACTGATCATGCACTGATCACGTGGCTATCATGCACTGATCACGTGGCTGATCATGCACTGATCACGTGGCTGATCATGCACTGATCACGTGACTGATCATGCACTGATCACGTGACTGATCATGCAGTGATCACGTGGCTATCATGCACTACTCACGTGGCTGATCATGCAATGATCATGTAGCTACCATGTACAGGTCACGTGAATGATCATACACCCATCAGGTGACTGATCATGCACTGATCACGTGGCTATCATGCACTGATCACGTGACTGATCATGCACTGATCACGTCTATATCATGCACTGATCACATGACTGCCCATGCACTGATCACGTGGATGATCATACACTAATCATGTGACAGATCATGCACTGATCACGTGGCTGATCATGCACTGATACCGTGACTGAGCATGGACTGATCACATGACTATCATGTAGTGATCACGTGACTTAATGGCGCTGATCATGTGACTGATCATGCGCTGATCATGTTTGCTATCATACACTGATCATGTGCCTCTGGAGGCAATAAACAAAGAGCTGAGTAGGCACGAATCAAACAGTCAGCAGGCAATAATCATGGAACTCAGTGTGAGGAATCATGCTGCTCAGCTGGCAATAATCAAGCAGCTGAGCAGGCAGGAATTACGCAGCACAGCTGGCAATTGTCAAGCAGATGACAGGCAGGAATCGTGCAGCTCAGCTGGCAATTGTCAAGCAGATGAGCAGACAGTAATCACGCAGCTCAGCAGGCCCAGATCACGTGACTGAGCATGCACTGTTCACGTGGCTGATCATACACTGATCACGTGACTGATCATGCACTGATCACGTGGCTATCATGCACTGATCACGTGGCTGATCATACACTGTTCACGTGTCTGACCATGCACTGATCACGTGGCTGATCATACACTGCTCACGTAACTGATCATGCACTGATCACGTGGCTGATCATGCACTGATCACGTGGCTGATCATGCACTGATCACGTGGCTGATCATGCACTGATCACGTGACTGATCATGCACTGATCACTGGCTATCATGCACTGATCACGTGGCTGATCATGCACTGATCACGTGGCTGATCATGCACTGATCACGTGACTGATCATGCACTGATCACGTGATATCATGCACTGATCACGTGACTGATCATGCACTGATCACGTGGCTGATCATGCACTGATCACGTGACTGATCATGCACTGATCACGTGGCTATCATGCACTGATCACGTGGCTGATCATGCACTGATCACGCTACCATGTACTGGTCACGTGACTGATCATGCACTGATCACGTAATTGATCATGCACTGATCACGTGACTGATCATGCACTGATCACGGCTGATCATGCACTGATCACGTGACTGATCATGCACTGATCACGTGGCTATCATGCACTGATCACGTGGCTGATCATGCACTGATCACGTGGCTACCATGCACTGATCACGTGACTGATCATGCACTGATCACGTGAATGATCATGCACTGATCACGTGGCTGATCATGCACTGATCACGTGACTGATCATGCACTGATCACGTGGCTATCATGCACTGATCACGTGGCTGATCATGCACTGATCACGTGACTGATCATGCACTGATCACATGACTGATCATGCACTGATCACGTGACTGATCATGCACTGATCACGTGGCTATCATGCACTGATCACGTGGCTGATCATGCAATGATCACGTAGCTACCATGTACTGGTCACGTGACTGATCATGCACTGATCACGTGACTGATCATGCACTGATCACGTGGCTATCATGCACTGATCACGTGGCTGATCATGCACTGATCACGTGCCTGATCATGCACTGATCACGTGACTGATCATGCACTGATCACGTGGCTATCATGCACTGATCACGTGGCTGATCATGCACTGATCACGTGACTGATCATGCACTGATCACGTGGCTGATCATGCACTGATCACGTGGCTATCATGCACTGATCACGTGGCTGATCATGCACTGATCACGTGACTGATCATGCACTGATCACGTGACTGATCATGCACTGATCACGTGGCTATCATGCACTGATCACGTGGCTGATCATGCACTGATCACGTAGCTATCATGTACTGATCACGTGACTGATCATGCACTGATCACGTGACTGATCATGCACTGATCACGTGGCTATCATGCACTGATCACGTGACTGATCATGCACTGATCACGTGATATCATGCACTGATCACGTGACTGATCATGCACTGATCACGTGGCTGATCATGCACTGATCACGTGACTGATCATGCACTGATCACGTGGCTGATCATGCACTGATCACGTGACTGATCATGCACTGATCACGTGACTGATCATGCACTGATCACGTGACTGATCATGCACTGATCACGTGGCTATCATGCACTACTCACGTGGCTGATCATGCAATGATCATGTAGCTACCATGTACTGGTCACGTGACTGATCATACACCCATCAGGTGACTGATCATGCACTGATCACGTGGCTATCATGCACTGATCACGTGGCTGATCATGCACTGATCACGTGCCTGATCATGCACTGATCACGTGACTGATCATGCACTGATCACGTGGCTATCATGCACTGATCACGTGGCTGATCATGCACTGATCACGTGGCTGATCATGCACTGATACCGTGACTGAGCATGGACTGATCACATGACTATCATGTAGTGATCACGTGACTTAATGGCGCTGATCATGTGACTGATCATGCGCTGATCATGTTTGCTATCATACACTGATCATGTGCCTCTGGAGGCAATAAACAAAGAGCTGAGTAGGCACGAATCAAACAGTCAGCAGGCAATAATCATGGAACTCAGGTGTGAGGAATCATGCTGCTCAGCTGGCAATAATCAAGCAGCTGAGCAGGCAGGAATTCGCAGCACAGCTGGCAATTGTCAAGCAGATGACAGGCAGGAATCGTGCAGCTCAGCTGGCAATTGTCAAGCAGATGAGCAGACAGTAATCACGCAGCTCAGCAGGCCCAGATCACGTGACTGAGCATGCACTGTTCACGTGGCTGATCATACACTGATCACGTGACTGATCATGCACTGATCACGTGGCTATCATGCACTGATCACGTGGCTGATCATACACTGATCACGTGTCTGACCATGCACTGATCACGTGGCTGATCATGCACTGATCACGTAACTGATCATGCACTGATCACGTGGCTGATCATGCACTGATCACGTGGCTGATCATGCACTGATCACGTGGCTGATCATGCACTGATCACGTGACTGATCATGCACTGATCACGGCTATCATGCACTGATCACTGGCTATCATGCACTGATCACGTGGCTGATCATGCACTGATCACGTGACTGATCATGCACTGATCACGTCTATATCATGCACTGATCACGTGACTGATCATGCACTGATCACGTGGATGATCATGCACTGATCACGTGACTGATCATGCACTGATCACGTGGCTATCATGCACTGATCACGTGGCTGATCATGCACTGATCACGTAGCTACCATGTACTGTCACGTGACTGATCATGCACTGATCACGTAATTGATCATGCACTGATCACGTGGCTGATCATGCACTGATCACGTGAGTGATCATGCACTGATCACGTGACTGATCATGCACTGATCACGTGGCTATCATGCACTGATCACGTGGCTGATCATGCAATGATCACGTAGCTACCATGTACTGGTCACGTGACTGATCATGCACTGATCACGTGACTGATCATGCACTGATCACGTGGCTGATCATGCACTGATCACGTGGCTGATCATGCACTGATCACGTGACTGATCATGCACTGATCACGTGACTGATCATGCACTGATCACGTGACTGATCATGCACTGATCACGTGCCTGATCATGCACTGATCACGTGACTGATCATGCACTGATCACGTGGCTATCATGCACTGATCACGTGGCTGATCATGCACTGATCACGTGGCTGATCATGCACTGATACCGTGACTGAGCATGGACTGATCACATGACTATCATGCACTGATCACGTGACTTAATGGCGCTGATCATGTGACTGATCATGCACTGATCATGTTTGCTATCATACACTGATCATGTGCCTCTGGAGGCAATAAACAAAGAGCTGAGTAGGCACGAATCAAACAGTCAGCAGGCAATAATCATGGAACTCAGGTGTGAGGAATCATGCTGCTCAGCTGGCAATAATCAAGCAGCTGAGCAGGCAGGAATTACGCAGCACAGCTGGCAATTGTCAAGCAGATGACAGGCAGGAATCGTGCAGCTCAGCTGGCAATTGTCAAGCAGATGAGCAGACAGTAATCACGCAGCTCAGCAGCCCTGATCACGTGACTGAGCATGCACTGTTCACGTGGCTGATCATACACTGATCACGTGACTGATCATGCACTGATCACGTGGCTATCATGCACTGATCACGTGGCTGATCATACACTGATCACGTGTCTGATCCATGCACTGATCACGTGGCTGATCATGCACTGATCACGTGACTGATCATGCACTGATCACGTGGCTGATCATGCACTGATCACGTGGCTGATCATGCACTGATCACGTGGCTGATCATGCACTGATCACGTGACTGATCATGCACTGATCACGTGGCTGATCATGCACTGATCACGTGACTGATCATGCACTGATCACGTGGCTATCATGCACTACTCACGTGGCTGATCATGCAATGATCATGTAGCTACCATGTACTGGTCACGTGACTGATCATACACCCATCAGGTGACTGATCATGCACTGATCACGTGGCTATCATGCACTGATCACGTGACTGATCATGCACTGATCACGTGCCTGATCATGCACTGATCACGTGACTGATCATGCACTGATCACGTGGCTGATCATGCACTGATCACGTGGCTGATCATGCACTGATCACGTGGCTGATCATGCACTGATACCGTGACTGAGCATGGACTGATCACATGACTATCATGTAGTGATCACGTGACTTAATGGCGCTGATCATGTGACTGATCATGCACTGATCATGTTTGCTATCATACACTGATCATGTGCCTCTGGAGGCAATAAACAAAGAGCTGAGTAGGCACGAATCAAACAGTCAGCAGGCAATAATCATGGAACTCAGGTGTGAGGAATCATGCTGCTCAGCTGGCAATAATCAAGCAGCTGAGCAGGCAGGAATTACGCAGCACAGCTGGCAATTGTCAAGCAGATGACAGGCAGGAATCGTGCAGCTCAGCTGGCAATGTCAAGCAGATGAGCAGACAGTAATCACGCAGCTCAGCAGGCCCAGATCACGTGACTGAGCATGCACTGTTCACGTGGCTGATCATACACTGATCACGTGACTGATCATGCACTGATCACGTGGCTATCATGCACTGATCACGTGGCTGATCATACACTGTTCACGTGACTGATCATGCACTGATCACGTGGCTGATCATGCACTGATCACGTGGCTGATCATGCACTGATCACGTGGCTGATCATGCACTGATCACGTGGCTGATCATGCACTGATCACGTGGCTGATCATGCACTGATCACGTGGCTGATCATGCACTGATCACGTGGCTATCATGCACTGATCACGTGGCTGATCATGCACTGATCACGTGACTGATCATGCACTGATCACTGGCTATCATGCACTGATCACTGGCTGATCATGCACTGATCACGTGGCTGATCATGCACTGATCACGTGACTGATCATGCACTGATCACGTGATATCATGCACTGATCACGTGACTGATCATGCACTGATCACGTGGCTGATCATGCACTGATCACGTGACTGATCATGCACTGATCACGTGGCTATCATGCACTGATCACGTGGCTGATCATGCACTGATCACGTGGCTATCATGCACTGATCACGTGACTGATCATGCACTGATCACGTGGCTGATCATGCACTGATCACGTGGCTATCATGCACTGATCACGTGGCTGATCATGACTGATCACGTGGCTGATCATGCACTGATCACGTGACTGATCATGCACTGATCACGTGGCTGATCATGCACTGATCACGTGGCTGATCATGCACTGATCACGTGACTGATCATGCACTGATCACGTGACTGATCATGCACTGATCACGTGGCTATCATGCACTACTCACGTGGCTGATCATGCAATGATCATGTAGCTACCATGTACTGGTCACGTGACTGATCATACACCCATCAGGTGACTGATCATGCACTGATCACGTGGCTATCATGCACTGATCACGTGGCTGATCATGCACTGATCACGTGCCTGATCATGCACTGATCACGTGACTGATCATGCACTGATCACGTGGCTGATCATGCACTGATCACGTGACTGATCATGCACTGATCACGTGGCTGATCATGCACTGATACCGTGACTGAGCATGGACTGATCACATGACTATCATGTAGTGATCACGTGACTTAATGGCGCTGATCATGTGACTGATCATGCACTGATCATGTTTGCTATCATACACTGATCATGTGCCTCTGGAGGCAATAAACAAAGAGCTGAGTAGGCACGAATCAAACAGTCAGCAGGCAATAATCATGGAACTCAGCTGTGAGGAATCATGCTGCTCAGCTGGCAATAATCAAGCAGCTGAGCAGGCAGGAATTACGCAGCACAGCTGGCAATTGTCAAGCAGATGACAGGCAGGAATCGTGCAGCTCAGCTGGCAATTGTCAAGCAGATGAGCAGACAGTAATCACGCAGCTCAGCAGGCCCAGATCACGTGACTGAGCATGCACTGTTCACGTGGCTGATCATACACTGATCACGTGACTGATCATGCACTGATCACGTGGCTATCATGCACTGATCACGTGGCTGATCATACACTGATCACGTGTCTGATCATGCACTGATCACGTGGCTGATCATGCACTGATCACGTGACTGATCATGCACTGATCACGTGGCTGATCATGCACTGATCACGTGGCTGATCATGCACTGATCACGTGGCTGATCATGCACTGATCACGTGGCTATCATGCACTGATCACGTGGCTGATCATGCACTGATCACGTGACTGATCATGCACTGATCACGTGGCTATCATGCACTGATCACGTGGCTGATCATGCACTGATCACGTGACTGATCATGCACTGATCACGTGGCTGATCATGCACTGATCACGTGACTGATCATGCACTGATCACGTGGCTGATCATGCACTGATCACGTGGCTGATCATGCACTGATCACGTGACTGATCATGCACTGATCACGTGGCTATCATGCACTGATCACGTGGCTGATCATGCACTGATCACGTGACTGATCATGCACTGATCACGTGGCTGATCATGCACTGATCACGTGGCTGATCATGCACTGATCACGTGGCTGATCATGCACTGATCACGTGGCTATCATGCACTGATCACGTGGCTGATCATGCACTGATCACGTGACTGATCATGCACTGATCACGTGGCTATCATGCACTGATCACGTGGCTGATCATGCACTGATCACGTGACTGATCATGCACTGATCACGTGGCTGATCATGCACTGATCACGTGGCTATCATGCACTGATCACGTGGCTGATCATGCACTGATCACGTGACTGATCATGCACTGATCACTGGCTATCATGCACTGATCACTGGCTGATCATGCACTGATCATGGCTGATCATGCACTGATCACGTGACTGATCATGCACTGATCACGTCTATATCATGCACTGATCACGTGACTGATCATGCACTGATCACGTGGATGATCATGCACTGATCACGTGACTGATCATGCACTGATCACGTGGCTATCATGCACTGATCACGTGGCTGATCATGCACTGATCACGTAGCTATCATGTACTGTCACGTGACTGATCATGCACTGATCACGTGGCTGATCATGCACTGATCACGTGGCTATCATGCACTGATCACGTGGCTGATCATGCACTGATCACGTGACTGATCATGCACTGATCACGTGGCTGATCATGCACTGATCACGTGACTGATCATGCACTGATCACGTGGCTATCATGCACTGATCACGTGGCTGATCATGCACTGATCACGTGACTGATCATGCACTGATCACGTGGCTGATCATGCACTGATCACGTGACTGATCATGCACTGATCACGTGGCTATCATGCACTGATCACGTGGCTGATCATGCACTGATCACGTGGCTGATCATGCACTGATCACGTGGCTGATCATGCACTGATCACGTGACTGATCATGCACTGATCACGTGGCTATCATGCACTGATCACGTGGCTGATCATGCACTGATCACGTGGCTGATCATGCACTGATCACGTGGCTGATCATGCACTGATCACGTGACTGATCATGCACTGATCACGTGGCTATCATGCACTGATCACGTGGCTGATCATGCACTGATCACGTGACTGATCATGCACTGATCACGTGATATCATGCACTGATCACGTGACTGATCATGCACTGATCACGTGGATGATCATGCACTGATCACGTGACTGATCATGCACTGATCACGTGGCTATCATGCACTGATCACGTGGCTGATCATGCACTGATCACGTAGCTATCATGCACTGATCACGTGACTGATCATGCACTGATCACGTGATTGATCATGCACTGATCACGTGACTGATCATGCACTGATCACGTGGCTGATCATGCACTGATCACGTGACTGATCATGCACTGATCACGTGGCTATCATGCACTGATCACGTGGCTGATCATGCACTGATCACGTGGCTACCATGCACTGATCACGTGACTGATCATGCACTGATCACGTAACTGATCATGCACTGATCACGTGGCTGATCATGCACTGATCACGTGACTGATCATGCACTGATCACGTGACTGATCATGCACTGATCACGTGACTGATCATGCACTGATCACGTGGCTGATCATGCACTGATCACGTGACTGATCATGCACTGATCACGTGGCTGATCATGCACTGATCACGTGGCTGATCATGCACTGATCACGTGGCTGATCATGCACTGATCACGTGGCTATCATGCACTGATCACGTGGCTATCATGCACTGATCACGTGGCTGATCATGCACTATCACGTGACTGATCATGCACTGATCACGTGGCTATCATGCACTGATCACGTGGCTATCATGCACTGATCACGTGGCTGATCATGCACTGATCACGTGGCTATCATGCACTGTCACGTGACTGATCATGCACTGATCACGTGGCTGATCATGCACTGATCACGTGGCTGATCATGCACTGATCACGTGACTGATCATGCACTGATCACGTGACTGATCATGCACTGATCACGTGGCTATCATGCACTGCTCACGTGGCTGATCATGCAATGATCACGTAGCTACCATGTACTGTCACGTGACTGATCATGCACTGATCACGTAATTGATCATGCACTGATCACGTGGCTGATCATGCACTGATCACGTGGCTGATCATGCACTGATCACGTGACTGATCATGCACTGATCACGTGACTGATCATGCACTGATCACGTGGCTATCATGCACTGATCACGTGGCTGATCATGCACTGATCACGTGCTGATCATGCACTGATCACGTGACTGATCATGCACTGATCACGTGACTGATCATGCACTGATCACGTGGCTATCATGCACTACTCACGTGGCTGATCATGCACTGATCACGTAGCTACCATGTACTGGTCACGTTGACTGATCATGCACTGATCACGTGACTGATCATGCACTGATCACGTGGCTGATCATGCACTGATCACGTGGCTGATCATGCACTGATCACGTGACTGATCATGCACTGATCACGTGACTGATCATGCACTGATCACGTGACTGATCATGCACTGATCACGTGCCTGATCATGCACTGATCACGTGACTGATCATGCACTGATCACGTGGCTATCATGCACTGATCACGTGGCTGATCATGCACTGATCACGTGGCTGATCATGCACTGATACCGTGACTGAGCATGGACTGATCACATGACTATCATGTAGTGATCACGTGACTTAATGGCGCTGATCATGTGACTGATCATGCACTGATCATGTTTGCTATCATACACTGATCATGTGCCTCTGGAGGCAATAAACAAAGAGCTGAGTAGGCACGAATCAAACAGTCAGCAGGCAATAATCATGGAACTCAGCTGTGAGGAATCATGCTGCTCAGCTGGCAATAATCAAGCAGCTGAGCAGGCAGGAATTACGCAGCACAGCTGGCAATTGTCAAGCAGATGACAGGCAGGAATCGTGCAGCTCAGCTGGCAATTGTCAAGCAGATGAGCAGACAGTAATCACGCAGCTCAGCAGGCCCTGATCACGTGACTGAGCATGCACTGTTCACGTGGCTGATCATACACTGATCACGTGATGATCATGCACTGATCACTTGGATATCATGCACTGATCACGTGGCTGATCATACACTGTTCACGTGTCTGACCATGCACTGATCACGTGGCTGATCATACACTGCTCACGTAACTGATCATGCACTGATCACGTGGCTATCATGCACTGATCACGTGGCTGAACATGCACTGTTCACGTGGCTGATCACACACCTGTCACGTGACATATCATGCACTGATCACGTGGCACTCATGCACTGATCACGTGGCTGATCATACTCTGCTCACGTAACTCATCATGCACATCACGTGGCTATCATGCACTGCTCACGTGGCTCGTCATGGAATGATCACGTAGCTACCATATACTGGTCACGTGACTGATCATGCACAGATCACGTAAATGATCATGCACTGTTCACGTGACTGATCATGTACTGATCACGTGACTGATCATGCACTGATCACGTGGCTATCATGCTCTGCTCACGTGGCTGATCATGCAACGATCACGTAGCAACCATGTACTGGTCACGTGACTGATCATGCACTGATCACGTAATTGATCCTGCACTGATCACGTGGCTCATCATGCACTGATCACGTGGCTGATCATGCACTGATCACGTGATATCATGCACTGATCACGTGGCTGATCACACTATCACGTGACTGATCATGCACTGATCACGTGGCTATCATGCACTGATCACGTGGCTATCATGCACTGATCACGTGGCTGATCATGCACTGATCACGTGGCTATCATGCACTGATCACGTGACTGATCATGCACTGATCACGTGGCTGATCATGCACTGATCACGTGACTGATCATGCACTGATCACGTGACTGATCATGCACTGATCACGTGACTGATCATGCACTGATCACGTGGCTATCATGCACTGATCACGTGGCTGATCATGCACTGATCACGTAGCTAGCATATGATCACGTGACTGATCATGCACTGATCACGTGACTGATCATGCACTGATCACGTGGCTGATCATGCACTGATCACGTGGCTGATCATGCACTGATCACGTGACTGATCATGCACTGATCACGTGACTGATCATGCACTGATCACGTGGCTATCATGCACTGATCACGTGGCTGATCATGCACTGATCACGTGCCTGATCATGCACTGATCACATGACTGATCATGCACTGATCACGTGACTGATCATGCACTGATCACGTGGCTATCATGCACTGATCACGTGGCTGATCATGCAATGATCATGTAGCTACCATGTACTGTCAGTGACTGATCATGCACTGATCACGTGACTGATCATGCACTGATCACGTGGCTATCATGCACTGATCACGTGGCTGATCATGCACTGATCACGTGCCTGATCATGCACTGATCACGTGACTGATCATGCACTGATCACGTGGCTATCATGCACTGATCACGTGGCTGATCATGCACTGATCACGTGGCTGATCATGCACTGATCACGTGACTGATCATGCACTGATCACATGACTATCATGCACTGATCACGTGGCTATCATGCACTGATCACGTGGCTGATCATGCACTGATCACGTAGCTATCATGCACTGATCACGTGACTGATCATGCACTGATCACGTGACTGATCATGCACTGATCACGTGGCTATCATGCACTGATCACGTGACTGATCATGCACTGATCACGTGTATATCATGCACTGATCACGTGACTGATCATGCACTGATCACGTGGCTATCATGCACTGATCACGTGGCTGATCATGCACTGATCACGTGGCTATCATGCACTGATCACGTGACTGATCATGCACTGATCACGTGGCTGATCATGCACTGATCACGTGACTGATCATGCACTGATCACGTGACTGATCATGCACTGATCACGTGACTGATCATGCACTGATCACGTGGCTATCATGCACTACTCACGTGGCTGATCATGCAATGATCATGTAGCTACCATGTACTGGTCACGTGACTGATCATACACCCATCAGGTGACTGATCATGCACTGATCACGTGGCTATCATGCACTGATCACGTGGCTGATCATGCACTGATCACGTGCCTGATCATGCACTGATCACGTGACTGATCATGCACTGATCACGTGGCTATCATGCACTGATCACGTGGCTGATCATGCACTGATCACGTGGCTGATCATGCACTGATACCGTGACTGAGCATGGACTGATCACATGACTATCATGTAGTGATCACGTGACTTAATGGCGCTGATCATGTGACTGATCATGCGCTGATCATGTTTGCTATCATACACTGATCATGTGCCTCTGGAGGCAATAAACAAAGAGCTGAGTAGGCACGAATCAAACAGTCAGCAGGCAATAATCATGGAACTCAGGTGTGAGGAATCATGCTGCTCAGCTGGCAATAATCAAGCAGCTGAGCAGGCAGGAATTACGCAGCACAGCTGGCAATTGTCAAGCAGATGACAGGCAGGAATCGTGCAGCTCAGCTGGCAATTGTCAAGCAGATGAGCAGACAGTAATCACGCAGCTCAGCAGGCCCTGATCACGTGACTGAGCATGCACTGTTCACGTGGCTGATCATACACTGATCACGTGACTGATCATGCACTGATCACGTGGCTATCATGCACTGATCACGTGGCTGATCATGCACTGATCACGTGACTGATCATGCACTGATCACGTGGCTATCATGCACTGATCACGTGGCTGATCATGCACTGATCACGTGGCTGATCATGCACTGATCACGTGGCTGATCATGCACTGATCACGTGGCTGATCATGCACTGATCACGTGGCTGATCATGCACTGATCACGTGGCTATCATGCACTGATCACGTGGCTGATCATGCACTGATCACGTGACTGATCATGCACTGATCACTGGCTATCATGCACTGATCACTGGCTATCATGCACTGATCACGTGGCTATCATGCACTGATCACGTGACTGATCATGCACTGATCACGTGACTATCATGCACTGATCACACTGATCATGCACTGATCACGTGATGATCATGCACTGATCACGTGACTGATCATGCACTGATCACGTGGCTGATCATGCAATGATCACGTAGCTACCATGTACTGATCACGTGACTGATCATGCACTGATCACGTAATTGATCATGCACTGATCACGTGACTGATCATGCACTGATCACGTGACTGATCATGCACTGATCACGTGACTGATCATGCACTGATCACGTGGCTATCATGCACTGATCACGTGGCTGATCATGCACTGATCACGTAGCTACCATGCACTGATCACGTGACTGATCATGCACTGATCACGTGACTGATCATGCACTGATCACGTGGCTATCATGCACTGATCACGTGGCTGATCATGCACTGATCACGTGGCTGATCATGCACTGATCACGTGACTGATCATGCACTGATCACGTGGCTGATCATGCACTGATCACGTGGCTGATCATGCACTGATCACGTGGCTGATCATGCACTGATCACGTGACTGATCATGCACTGATCACGTGACTATCATGCACTGATCACGTGGCTATCATGCACTGATCACGTGGCTGATCATGCACTGATCACGTAGCTACCATGCACTGATCACGTGACTGATCATGCACTGATCACGTGACTGATCATGCACTGATCACGTGGCTGATCATGCACTGATCACGTGACTGATCATGCACTGATCACGTGGCTATCATGCACTGATCACGTGACTGATCATGCACTGATCACGTGGCTGATCATGCACTGATCACGTGACTGATCATGCACTGATCACGTGGCTGATCATGCACTGATCACGTGACTGATCATGCACTGATCACGTGACTGATCATGCACTGATCACGTGACTGATCATGCACTGATCACGTGGCTATCATGCACTGATCACGTGACTGATCATGCACTGATCACGTGGCTATCATGCACTGATCACGTGACTGATCATGCACTGATCACGTGGCTGATCATGCACTGATCACGTGACTGATCATGCACTGATCACGTGGCTGATCATGCACTGATCACGTGACTGATCATGCACTGATCACGTGACTGATCATGCACTGATCACGTGACTGATCATGCACTGATCACGTGGCTATCATGCACTACTCACGTGGCTGATCATGCAATGATCATGTAGCTACCATGTACAGGTCACGTGACTGATCATACACCCATCAGGTGACTGATCATGCACTGATCACGTGGCTATCATGCACTGATCACGTGGCTGATCATGCACTGATCACGTGCCTGATCATGCACTGATCACGTGACTGATCATGCACTGATCACGTGGCTGATCATGCACTGATCACGTGGCTGATCATGCACTGATCACGTGGCTGATCATGCACTGATACCGTGACTGAGCATGGACTGATCACATGACTATCATGTAGTGATCACGTGACTTAATGGCGCTGATCATGTGACTGATCATGCACTGATCATGTTTGCTATCATACACTGATCATGTGCCTCTGGAGGCAATAAACAAAGAGCTGAGTAGGCACGAATCAAACAGTCAGCAGGCAATAATCATGGAACTCAGCTGTGAGGAATCATGCTGCTCAGCTGGCAATAATCAAGCAGCTGAGCAGGCAGGAATTACGCAGCACAGCTGGCAATTGTCAAGCAGATGACAGGCAGGAATCGTGCAGCTCAGCTGGCAATTGTCAAGCAGATGAGCAGACAGTAATCACGCAGCTCAGCAGGCCCAGATCACGTGACTGAGCATGCACTGTTCACGTGGCTGATCATACACTGATCACGTGACTGATCATGCACTGATCACGTGGCTATCATGCACTGATCACGTGGCTGATCATACACTGTTCACGTGTCTGACCATGCACTGATCACGTGGCTGATCATACACTGCTCACGTAACTGATCATGCACTGATCACGTGGCTGATCATGCACTGATCACGTGGCTGATCATGCACTGATCACGTGGCTGATCATGCACTGATCACGTGACTGATCATGCACTGATCACTGGCTATCATGCACTGATCACTGGCTATCATGCACTGATCACGTGGCTGATCATGCACTGATCACGTGACTGATCATGCACTGATCACGTCTATATCATGCACTGATCACGTGACTGATCATGCACTGATCACGTGATGATCATGCACTGATCACGTGACTGATCATGCACTGATCACGTGGCTATCATGCACTGATCACGTGGCTGATCATGCAATGATCACGTAGCTACCATGTACTGGTCACGTGACTGATCATGCACTGATCACGTAATTGATCATGCACTGATCACGTGACTGATCATGCACTGATCACGTGGCTGATCATGCACTGATCACGTGACTGATCATGCACTGATCACGTGGCTATCATGCACTGATCACGTGGCTGATCATGCAATGATCACGTGGCTACCATGTACTGGTCACGTGACTGATCATGCACTGATCACGTGACTGATCATGCACTGATCACGTGGCTGATCATGCACTGATCACGTGGCTGATCATGCACTGATCACGTGACTGATCATGCACTGATCACGTGACTGATCATGCACTGATCACGTGCCTGATCATGCACTGATCACGTGACTGATCATGCACTGATCACATGGCTATCATGCACTGATCACGTGGCTGATCATGCACTGATCACGTGGCTGATCATGCACTGATACCGTGACTGAGCATGGACTGATCACATGACTATCATGTAGTGATCACGTGACTTAATGGCGCTGATCATGTGACTGATCATGCACTGATCATGTTTGCTATCATACACTGATCATGTGCCTCTGGAGGCAATAAACAAAGAGCTGAGTAGGCACGAATCAAACAGTCAGCAGGCAATAATCATGGAACTCAGCTGTGAGGAATCATGCTGCTCAGCTGGCAATAATCAAGCAGCTGAGCAGGCAGGAATTACGCAGCACAGCTGGCAATTGTCAAGCAGATGACAGGCAGGAATCGTGCAGCTCAGCTGGCAATTGTCAAGCAGATGAGCAGACAGTAATCACGCAGCTCAGCAGGCCCTGATCACGTGACTGAGCATGCACTGTTCACGTGGCTGATCATACACTGATCACGTGATGATCATGCACTGATCACTTGGATATCATGCACTGATCACGTGGCTGATCATACACTGTTCACGTGTCTGACCATGCACTGATCACGTGGCTGATCATGCACTGCTCACGTAACTGATCATGCACTGATCACGTGGCTATCATGCACTGATCACGTGGCTGAACATGCACTGATCACGTGGCTGATCACACACTGTCACGTGACATATCATGCACTGATCACGTGGCACTCATGCACTGATCACGTGGCTGATCATACTCTGCTCACGTAACTCATCATGCACTGATCACGTGGCTATCATGCACTGCTCACGTGGCTCGTCATGGAATGATCACGTAGCTACCATATACTGGTCACGTGACTGATCATGCACTGATCACGTAAATGATCATGCACTGTTCACGTGACTGATCATGTACTGATCACGTGACTGATCATGCACTGATCACGTGGCTATCATGCTGCTCACGTGGCTGATCATGCAACGATCACGTAGCAACCATGTACTGGTCACGTGACTGATCATGCACTGATCACGTAATTGATCATGCACTGATCACGTGGCTCATCATGCACTGATCACGTGGCTGATCACACATGTATCACGTGACTGATCATGCACTGATCACGTGGCTATCATGCACTGATCACGTGGCTATCATGCACTGATCACGTGGATATCATGCACTGATCACGTGGCTGATCACACACTATCACATGACTGATCATGCACTGATCACGTGGCTATCATGCACTGATCACGTGGCTATCATGCACTGATCACGTGGCTGATCATGCAATGATCACGTGGCTACCATGTACTGGTCACGTGACTGATCATGCACTGATCACGTGAATGATCATGCACTGATCACGTGACTGATCATGCACTGATCACGTGGCTGATCATGCACTGATCACGTGACTGATCATGCACTGATCACGTGGCTATCATGCACTGATCACGTGGCTGATCATGCACTGATCACGTGGCTATCATGCACTGATCACGTGACTGATCATGCACTGATCACGTGGCTGATCATGCACTGATCACGTGGCTGATCATGCACTGATCACGTGGCTGATCATGCACTGATCACGTGACTGATCATGCACTGATCACGTGGCTATCATGCACTGATCACGTGGCTGATCATGCACTGATCACGTGACTGATCATGCACTGATCACATGACTGATCATGCACTGATCACGTGACTGATCATGCACTGATCACGTGGCTATCATGCACTGATCACGTGGCTGATCATGCACTGATCACGTAGCTATCATGCACTGATCAGTGACTGATCATGCACTGATCACGTGACTGATCATGCACTGATCACGTGGCTATCATGCACTGATCACGTGGCTGATCATGCACTGATCACGTGCCTGATCATGCACTGATCACGTGACTGATCATGCACTGATCACGTGGCTATCATGCACTGATCACGTGGCTGATCATGCACTGATCACGTGGCTGATCATGCACTGATCACGTGACTGATCATGCACTGATCACGTGACTGATCATGCACTGATCACGTGGCTATCATGCACTACTCACGTGGCTGATCATGCAATGATCATGTAGCTACCATGTACAGGTCACGTGAATGATCATACACCCATCAGGTGACTGATCATGCACTGATCACGTGGCTATCATGCACTGATCACGTGACTGATCATGCACTGATCACGTCTATATCATGCACTGATCACATGACTGCCCATGCACTGATCACGTGGATGATCATACACTAATCATGTGACAGATCATGCACTGATCACGTGGCTGATCATGCACTGATACCGTGACTGAGCATGGACTGATCACATGACTATCATGTAGTGATCACGTGACTTAATGGCGCTGATCATGTGACTGATCATGCGCTGATCATGTTTGCTATCATACACTGATCATGTGCCTCTGGAGGCAATAAACAAAGAGCTGAGTAGGCACGAATCAAACAGTCAGCAGGCAATAATCATGGAACTCAGGTGTGAGGAATCATGCTGCTCAGCTGGCAATAATCAAGCAGCTGAGCAGGCAGGAATTACGCAGCACAGCTGGCAATTGTCAAGCAGATGACAGGCAGGAATCGTGCAGCTCAGCTGGCAATTGTCAAGCAGATGAGCAGACAGTAATCACGCAGCTCAGCAGGCCCTGATCACGTGACTGAGCATGCACTGATCACGTGGCTGATCATACACTGATCACGTGACTGATCATGCACTGATCACGTGGCTATCATGCACTGATCACGTGGCTGATCATACACTGATCACGTGTCTGACCATGCACTGATCACGTGGCTGATCATACACTGATCACGTAACTGATCATGCACTGATCACGTGGCTGATCATGCACTGATCACGTGGCTGATCATGCACTGATCACGTGGCTGATCATGCACTGATCACGTGGCTGATCATGCACTGATCACGTGACTATCATGCACTGATCACGTGACTGATCATGCACTGATCACGTGACTGATCATGCACTGATCACGTGGCTATCATGCACTACTCACGTGGCTGATCATGCAATGATCATGTAGCTACCATGTACTGGTCACGTGACTGATCATACACCCATCAGGTGACTGATCATGCACTGATCACGTGGCTATCATGCACTGATCACGTGGCTGATCATGCACTGATCACGTGCCTGATCATGCACTGATCACGTGACTGATCATGCACTGATCACGTGGCTGATCATGCACTGATCACGTGGCTGATCATGCACTGATCACGTGGCTGATCATGCACTGATACCGTGACTGAGCATGGACTGATCACATGACTATCATGTAGTGATCACGTGACTTAATGGCGCTGATCATGTGACTGATCATGCACTGATCATGTTTGCTATCATACACTGATCATGTGCCTCTGGAGGCAATAAACAAAGAGCTGAGTAGGCACGAATCAAACAGTCAGCAGGCAATAATCATGGAACTCAGGTGTGAGGAATCATGCTGCTCAGCTGGCAATAATCAAGCAGCTGAGCAGGCAGGAATTACGCAGCACAGCTGGCAATTGTCAAGCAGATGACAGGCAGGAATCGTGCAGCTCAGCTGGCAATTGTCAAGCAGATGAGCAGACAGTAATCACGCAGCTCAGCAGGCCCTGATCACGTGACTGAGCATGCACTGTTCACGTGGCTGATCATACACTGATCACGTGACTGATCATGCACTGATCACGTGGCTATCATGCACTGATCACGTGGCTGATCATACACTGATCACGTGTCTGACCATGCACTGATCACGTGGCTGATCATGCACTGCTCACGTAACTGATCATGCACTGATCACGTGGCTGATCATGCACTGATCACGTGGCTGATCATGCACTGATCACGTGGCTGATCATGCACTGATCACGTGACTGATCATGCACTGATCACTGGCTATCATGCACTGATCACTGGCTATCATGCACTGATCACGTGGCTGATCATGCACTGATCACGTGACTGATCATGCACTGATCACGTCTATATCATGCACTGATCACGTGACTGATCATGCACTGATCACGTGATGATCATGCACTGATCATGTGACTGATCATGCACTGATCACGTGGCTATCATGCACTGATCACGTGGCTGATCATGCACTGATCACGTAGCTATCATGCACTGATCACGTGACTGATCATGCACTGATCACGTAATTGATCATGCACTGATCACGTGACTTATCATGCACTGATCACGTGACTGATCATGCACTGATCACGTGACTGATCATGCACTGATCACGTGGCTATCATGCACTACTCACGTGGCTGATCATGCAATGATCATGTAGCTACCATGTACTGGTCACGTGACTGATCATACACCCATCAGGTGACTGATCATGCACTGATCACGTGGCTATCATGCACTGATCACGTGGCTGATCATGCACTGATCACGTGCCTGGTCATGCACTGATCACGTGACTGATCATGCACTGATCACGTGGCTATCATGCACTGATCACGTGGCTGATCATGCACTGATCACGTGGCTGATCATGCACTGATACCGTGACTGAGCATGGACTGATCACATGACTATCATGTAGTGATCACGTGACTTAATGGCGCTGATCATGTGACTGATCATGCGCTGATCATGTTTGCTATCATACACTGATCATGTGCCTCTGGAGGCAATAAACAAAGAGCTGAGTAGGCACGAATCAAACAGTCAGCAGGCAATAATCATGGAACTCAGGTGTGAGGAATCATGCTGCTCAGCTGGCAATAATCAAGCAGCTGAGCAGGCAGGAATTACGCAGCACAGCTGGCAATTGTCAAGCAGATGACAGGCAGGAATCGTGCAGCTCAGCTGGCAATTGTCAAGCAGATGAGCAGACAGTAATCACGCAGCTCAGCAGGCCCAGATCACGTGACTGAGCATGCACTGTTCACGTGGCTGATCATACACTGATCACGTGACTGATCATGCACTGATCACGTGGCTATCATGCACTGATCACGTGGCTGATCATACACTGTTCACGTGTCTGACCATGCACTGATCACGTGGCTGATCATACACTGCTCACGTAACTGATCATGCACTGATCACGTGGCTGATCATGCACTGATCACGTGGCTGATCATGCACTGATCACGTGGCTGATCATGCACTGATCACGTGACTGATCATGCACTGATCACTGGCTATCATGCACTGATCACTGGCTATCATGCACTGATCACGTGGCTGATCATGCACTGATCACGTGACTGATCATGCACTGATCACGTCTATATCATGCACTGATCACGTGACTGATCATGCACTGATCACGTGGATGATCATGCACTGATCACGTGACTGATCATGCACTGATCACGTGGCTATCATGCACTGCTCACGTGGCTGATCATGCACTGATCACGTAGCTACCATGTACTGGTCACGTGACTGATCATGCACTGATCACGTAATTGATCATGCACTGATCACGTGACTGATCATGCACTGATCACGTGACTGATCATGCACTGATCACGTGACTGATCATGCACTGATCACGTGGCTATCATGCACTGATCACGTGGCTGATCATGCACTGATCACGTGGCTACCATGCACTGATCACGTGACTGATCATGCACTGATCACGTAATTGATCATGCACTGATCACGTGGCTGATCATGCACTGATCACGTGGCTGATCATGCACTGATCACGTGACTGATCATGCACTGATCACGTGACTGATCATGCACTGATCACGTGCCTGATCATGCACTGATCACGTGACTGATCATGCACTGATCACATGGCTATCATGAACTGATCACCTGGCTGATCATGCACTGATCACGTGGCTGATCATGCACTGATACCGTGACTGAGCATGGACTGATCACATGACTATCATGTAGTGATCACGTGACTTAATGGCGCTGATCATGTGACTGATCATGCACTGATCATGTTTGCTATCATACACTGATCATGTGCCTCTGGAGGCAATAAACAAAGAGCTGAGTAGGCACGAATCAAACAGTCAGCAGGCAATAATCATGGAACTCAGCTGTGAGGAATCATGCTGCTCAGCTGGCAATAATCAAGCAGCTGAGCAGGCAGGAATTACGCAGCACAGCTGGCAATTGTCAAGCAGATGACAGGCAGGAATCGTGCAGCTCAGCTGGCAATTGTCAAGCAGATGAGCAGACAGTAATCACGCAGCTCAGCAGGCCCTGATCACGTGACTGAGCATGCACTGTTCACGTGGCTGATCATACACTGATCACGTGATGATCATGCACTGATCACTTGGATATCATGCACTGATCACGTGGCTGATCATACACTGTTCACGTGTCTGACCATGCACTGATCACGTGGCTGATCATACACTGCTCACGTAACTGATCATGCACTGATCACGTGGCTATCATGCACTGATCACGTGGCTGAACATGCACTGTTCACGTGGCTGATCACACACCTGTCACGTGACATATCATGCACTGATCACGTGGCACTCATGCACTGATCACGTGGCTGATCATACTCTGCTCACGTAACTCATCATGCACACATCACGTGGCTATCATGCACTGCTCACGTGGCTCGTCATGGAATGATCACGTAGCTACCATATACTGGTCACGTGACTGATCATGCACAGATCACGTAAATGATCATGCACTGTTCACGTGACTGATCATGTACTGATCACGTGACTGATCATGCACTGATCACGTGGCTATCATGCACTGCTCACGTGGCTGATCATGCAACGATCACGTAGCAACCATGTACTGGTCACGTGACTGATCATGCACTGATCACGTAATTGATCATGCACTGATCACGTGGCTCATCATGCACTGATCACGTGGCTGATCACACATGTATCACGTGACTGATCATGCACTGATCACGTGGCTATCATGCACTGATCACGTGGCTATCATGCACTGATCACGTGGATATCATGCACTGATCACGTGGCTGATCACACACGTATCACATGACTGATCATGCACTGATCACGTGGCTATCATGCACTGATCACGTGGCTATCATGCACTGATCACGTGGCTGATCATGCACTGATCACGTAGCTATCATGTACTGGTCACGTGACTGATCATGCACTGATCACGTAATTGATCATGCACTGATCACGTGGCTGATCATGCACTGATCACGTGACTGATCATGCACTGATCACGTGACTGATCATGCACTGATCACGTGGCTATCATGCACTGATCACGTGGCTGATCATGCAATGATCACGTAGCTACCATGCACTGATCACGTGACTGATCATGCACTGATCACGTGATTGATCATGCACTGATCACGTGGCTGATCATGCACTGATCACGTGGCTGATCATGCACTGATCACGTGACTGATCATGCACTGATCACGTGGCTATCATGCACTGATCACGTGGCTGATCATGCACTGATCACGTGACTGATCATGCACTGATCACGTGACTGATCATGCACTGATCACGTGACTGATCATGCACTGATCACGTGGCTATCATGCACTGATCACGTGGCTGATCATGCACTGATCACGTAGCTACCATGTACTGGTCAGTGACTGATCACACTGATCACGTGACTGATCATGCACTGATCACGTGGCTATCATGCACTGATCACGTGGCTGATCATGCACTGATCACGTGCCTGATCATGCACTGATCACGTGACTGATCATGCACTGATCACGTGGCTATCATGCACTGATCACGTGGCTGATCATGCACTGATCACGTGGCTGATCATGCACTGATCACGTGACTGATCATGCACTGATCACGTGACTGATCATGCACTGATCACGTGGCTATCATGCACTATCACGTGGCTGATCATGCAATGATCATGTAGCTACCATGTACTGGTCACGTGAATGATCATACACTGATCAGGTGACTGATCATGCACTGATCACGTGGCTATCATGCACTGATCACGTGACTGATCATGCACTGATCACGTCTATATCATGCACTGATCACATGACTGATCATGCACTGATCACGTGGATGATCATACACTGATCACGTGACAGATCATGCACTGATCACGTGGCTGATCATGCACTGATACGTGACTGAGCATGGACTGATCACATGACTATCATGTACTGATCACGTGACTTAATGGCACTGATCATGTGACTGATCATGCACTGATCATGTTTGCTATCATACACTGATCATGTGCCTCTGGAGGCAATAAACAAAGAGCTGAGTAGGCACGAATCAAACAGTCAGCAGGCAATAATCATGGAACTCAGGTGTGAGGAATCATGCTGCTCAGCTGGCAATAATCAAGCAGCTGAGCAGGCAGGAATTACGCAGCACAGCTGGCAATTGTCAAGCAGATGACAGGCAGGAATCGTGCAGCTCAGCTGGCAATTGTCAAGCAGATGAGCAGACAGTAATCACGCAGCTCAGCAGGCCCTGATCACGTGACTGAGCATGCACTGATCACGTGGCTGATCATACACTGATCACGTGACTGATCATGCACTGATCACGTGGCTATCATGCACTGATCACGTGGCTGATCATACACTGATCACGTGTCTGATCATGCACTGATCACGTGGCTGATCATGCACTGATCACGTAACTGATCATGCACTGATCACGTGGCTGATCATGCACTGATCACGTGGCTGATCATGCACTGATCACGTGGCTGATCATGCACTGATCACGTGGCTGATCATGCACTGATCACGTGACTATCATGCACTGATCACGTGACTGATCATGCACTGATCACGTGACTGATCATGCACTGATCACGTGGCTATCATGCACTACTCACGTGGCTGATCATGCAATGATCATGTAGCTACCATGTACTGGTCACGTGACTGATCATACACCCATCAGGTGACTGATCATGCACTGATCACGTGGCTATCATGCACTGATCACGTGGCTGATCATGCACTGATCACCTGCCTGGTCATGCACTGATCACGTGACAAATCATGCACTGATCACGTGGCTATCATGCACTGATCACGTGGCTGATCATGCACTGATCACGTGGCTGATCATGCACTGATACCGTGACTGAGCATGGACTGATCACATGACTATCATGTAGTGATCACGTGACTTAATGGCGCTGATCATGTGACTGATCATGCGCTGATCATGTTTGCTATCATACACTGATCATGTGCCTCTGGAGGCAATAAACAAAGAGCTGAGTAGGCACGAATCAAACAGTCAGCAGGCAATAATCATGGAACTCAGGTGTGAGGAATCATGCTGCTCAGCTGGCAATAATCAAGCAGCTGAGCAGGCAGGAATTACGCAGCACAGCTGGCAATTGTCAAGCAGATGACAGGCAGGAATCGTGCAGCTCAGCTGGCAATTGTCAAGCAGATGAGCAGACAGTAATCACGCAGCTCAGCAGGCCCAGATCACGTGACTGAGCATGCACTGTTCACGTGGCTGATCATACACTGATCACGTGACTGATCATGCACTGATCACGTGGCTATCATGCACTGATCACGTGGCTGATCATACACTGTTCACGTGTCTGACCATGCACTGATCACGTGGCTGATCATACACTGCTCACGTAACTGATCATGCACTGATCACGTGGCTGATCATGCACTGATCACGTGGCTGATCATGCACTGATCACGTGGCTGATCATGCACTGATCACGTGACTGATCATGCACTGATCACTGGCTATCATGCACTCATCAACTGGCTATCATGCACTGATCACGTGGTTGATCATGCACTGATCACGTGACTGATCATGCACTGATCACGTCTATATCATGCACTGATCACGTGACTGATCATGCACTGATCACGTGGATGATCATACACTGATCATGTGACTGATCATGCACTGATCACGTGGCTATCATGCACTGATCACGTGGCTGATCATGCAATGATCACGTAGCTACCATGTACTGGTCACGTGACTGATCATGCACTGATCACGTAATTGATCATGCACTGATCACGTGACTGATCATGCACTGATCACGTGGTGATCATGCACTGATCACGTGACTGATCATGCACTGATCACGTGGCTATCATGCACTGCTCACGTGGCTGATCATGCAATGATCACGTAGCTACCATGTACTGGTCACGTGACTGATCATGCACTGATCACGTTGATCATGCACTGATCACGTGGCTGATCATGCACTGATCACGTGGCTGATCATGCACTGATCACGTGACTGATCATGCACTGATCACGTGACTGATCATGCACTGATCACCTGCCTGATCATGCACTGATCACGTGACAAATCATGCACTGATCACATGGCTATCATGAACTGATCACCTGGCTGATCATGCACTGATCACGTGGCTGATCATGCACTGATACCGTGACTGAGCATGGACTGATCACATGACTATCATGTAGTGATCACGTGACTTAATGGCGCTGATCATGTGACTGATCATGCACTGATCATGTTTGCTATCATACACTGATCATGTGCCTCTGGAGGCAATAAACAAAGAGCTGAGTAGGCACGAATCAAACAGTCAGCAGGCAATAATCATGGAACTCAGCTGTGAGGAATCATGCTGCTCAGCTGGCAATAATCAAGCAGCTGAGCAGGCAGGAATTACGCAGCACAGCTGGCAATTGTCAAGCAGATGACAGGCAGGAATCGTGCAGCTCAGCTGGCAATTGTCAAGCAGATGAGCAGACAGTAATCACGCAGCTCAGCAGGCCCTGATCACGTGACTGAGCATGCACTGTTCACGTGGCTGATCATACACTGATCACGTGATGATCATGCACTGATCACTTGGATATCATGCACTGATCACGTGGCTGATCATACACTGTTCACGTGTCTGACCATGCACTGATCACGTGGCTGATCATACACTGCTCACGTAACTGATCATGCACTGATCACGTGGCTATCATGCACTGATCACGTGGCTGAACATGCACTGTTCACGTGGCTGATCACACACCTGTCACGTGACATATCATGCACTGATCACGTGGCACTCATGCACTGATCACGTGGCTGATCATACTCTGCTCACGTAACTCATCATGCACACATCACGTGGCTATCATGCACTGCTCACGTGGCTCGTCATGGAATGATCACGTAGCTACCATATACTGGTCACGTGACTGATCATGCACAGATCACGTAAATGATCATGCACTGTTCACGTGACTGATCATGTACTGATCACGTGACTGATCATGCACTGATCACGTGGCTATCATGCTCTGCTCACGTGGCTGATCATGCAACGATCACGTAGCAACCATGTACTGGTCACGTGACTGATCATGCACTGATCACGTAATTGATCCTGCACTGATCACGTGGCTCATCATGCACTGATCACGTGGCTGATCACACATGTATCACGTGACTGATCATGCACTGATCACGTGGCTCTCATGCACTGATCACGTGGCTATCATGCACTGATCACGTGGATATCATGCACTGATCACGTGGCTGATCACACACGTATCACATGACTGATCATGCACTGATCACGTGGCTATCATGCACTGATCACGTGGCTATCATGCACTGATCACGTGGCTGATCATGCAATGATCACGTAGCTATCATGCACTGATCACGTGACTGATCATGCACTGATCACGTAATTGATCATGCACTGATCACGTGACTGATCATGCACTGATCACGTGACTGATCATGCACTGATCACGTGACTGATCATGCACTGATCACGTGGCTATCATGCACTGATCACGTGGCTGATCATGCACTGATCACGTGGCTATCATGCACTGATCACGTGACTGATCATGCACTGATCACGTGCTGATCATGCACTGATCACGTGGCTGATCATGCACTGATCACGTGGCTGATCATGCACTGATCACGTGACTGATCATGCACTGATCACGTGACTGATCATGCAGTGATCACGTGGCTATCATGCACTACTCACGTGGCTGATCATGCAATGATCATGTAGCTACCATGTACAGGTCACGTGAATGATCATACACCCATCAGGTGACTGATCATGCACTGATCACGTGGCTATCATGCACTGATCACGTGACTGATCATGCACTGATCACGCTATATCATGCACTGATCACATGACTGCCATGCACTGATCACGTGGATGATCATACACTGATCACGTGACAGATCATGCACTGATCACGTGGCTGATCATGCACTGATACCGTGACTGAGCATGGACTGATCACATGACTATCATGTAGTGATCACGTGACTTAATGGCACTGATCATGTGACTGATCATGCGCTGATCATGTTTGCTATCATACACTGATCATGTGCCTCTGGAGGCAATAAACAAAGAGCTGAGTAGGCACGAATCAAACAGTCAGCAGGCAATAATCATGGAACTCAGGTGTGAGGAATCATGCTGCTCAGCTGGCAATAATCAAGCAGCTGAGCAGGCAGGAATTACGCAGCACAGCTGGCAATTGTCAAGCAGATGACAGGCAGGAATCGTGCAGCTCAGCTGGCAATTGTCAAGCAGATGAGCAGACAGTAATCACGCAGCTCAGCAGGCCCTGATCACGTGACTGAGCATGCACTGTTCACGTGGCTGATCATACACTGATCACGTGACTGATCATGCACTGATCACGTGGCTATCATGCACTGATCACGTGGCTGATCATACACTGATCACGTGTCTGACCATGCACTGATCACGTGGCTGATCATGCACTGATCACGTAACTGATCATGCACTGATCACGTGGCTGATCATGCACTGATCACGTGGCTGATCATGCACTGATCACGTGGCTGATCATGCACTGATCACGTGGCTGATCATGCACTGATCACGTGACTATCATGCACTGATCACGTGACTGATCATGCACTGATCACGTGACTGATCATGCACTGATCACGTGGCTATCATGCACTACTCACGTGGCTGATCATGCAATGATCATGTAGCTACCATGTACTGGTCACGTGACTGATCATACACCCATCAGGTGACTGATCATGCACTGATCACGTGGCTATCATGCACTGATCACGTGGCTGATCATGCACTGATCACGTGCCTGATCATGCACTGATCACGTGACTGATCATGCACTGATCACGTGGCTATCATGCACTGATCACGTGGCTGATCATGCACTGATCACGTGGCTGATCATGCACTGATACCGTGACTGAGCATGGACTGATCACATGACTATCATGTAGTGATCACGTGACTTAATGGCGCTGATCATGTGACTGATCATGCACTGATCATGTTTGCTATCATACACTGATCATGTGCCTCTGGAGGCAATAAACAAAGAGCTGAGTAGGCACGAATCAAACAGTCAGCAGGCAATAATCATGGAACTCAGGTGTGAGGAATCATGCTGCTCAGCTGGCAATAATCAAGCAGCTGAGCAGGCAGGAATTACGCAGCACAGCTGATAATTGTCAAGCAGATGACAGGCAGGAATCGTGCAGCTCAGCTGGCAATTGTCAAGCAGATGAGCAGACAGTAATCACGCAGCTCAGCAGGCCCAGATCACGTGACTGAGCATGCACTGTTCACGTGGCTGATCATACACTGATCACGTGACTGATCATGCACTGATCACGTGGCTATCATGCACTGATCACGTGGCTGATCATACACTGATCACGTGTCTGACCATGCACTGATCACGTGGCTGATCATGCACTGCTCACGTAACTGATCATGCACTGATCACGTGGCTGATCATGCACTGATCACGTGGCTGATCATGCACTGATCACGTGGCTGATCATACACTGATCACGTGACTGATCATGCACTGATCACTGGCTATCATGCACTCATCAACTGGCTATCATGCACTGATCACGTGGCTGATCATGCACTGATCACGTGACTGATCATGCACTGATCACGTCTATATCATGCACTGATCACATGACTGATCATGCACTGATCACGTGGATGATCATGCACTGATCACGTGACTGATCATGCACTGATCACGTGGCTATCATGCACTGATCACGTGGCTGATCATGCACTGATCACGTGGCTACCATGTACTGGTCACGTGACTGATCATGCACTGATCACGTAATTGATCATGCACTGATCACGTGACTGATCATGCACTGATCACGTGACTGATCATGCACTGATCACGTGACTGATCATGCACTGATCACGTGGCTATCATGCACTGCTCACGTGGCTGATCATGCACTGATCACGTAGCTACCATGTACTGGTCACGTGACTGATCATGCACTGATCACGTGATCATGCACTGATCACGTGGCTGATCATGCACTGATCACGTGGCTGATCATGCACTGATCACGTGACTGATCATGCACTGATCACGTGACTGATCATGCACTGATCACGTGACTGATCATGCACTGATCACCTGCCTGATCATGCACTGATCACGTGACTGATCATGCACTGATCACATGGCTATCATGCACTGATCACGTGGCTGATCATGCACTGATCACGTGGCTGATCATGCACTGATACCGTGACTGAGCATGGACTGATCACATGACTATCATGTAGTGATCACGTGACTTAATGGCGCTGATCATGTGACTGATCATGCACTGATCATGTTTGCTATCATACACTGATCATGTGCCTCTGGAGGCAATAAACAAAGAGCTGAGTAGGCACGAATCAAACAGTCAGCAGGCAATAATCATGGAACTCAGCTGTGAGGAATCATGCTGCTCAGCTGGCAATAATCAAGCAGCTGAGCAGGCAGGAATTACGCAGCACAGCTGGCAATTGTCAAGCAGATGACAGGCAGGAATCGTGCAGCTCAGCTGGCAATTGTCAAGCAGATGAGCAGACAGTAATCACGCAGCTCAGCAGGCCCTGATCACGTGACTGAGCATGCACTGTTCACGTGGCTGATCATACACTGATCACGTGATGATCATGCACTGATCACTTGGATATCATGCACTGATCACGTGGCTGATCATACACTGTTCACGTGTCTGACCATGCACTGATCACGTGGCTGATCATACACTGCTCACGTAACTGATCATGCACTGATCACGTGGCTATCATGCACTGATCACGTGGCTGAACATGCACTGTTCACGTGGCTGATCACACACCTGTCACGTGACATATCATGCACTGATCACGTGGCACTCATGCACTGATCACGTGGCTGATCATACTCTGCTCACGTAACTCATCATGCACACATCACGTGGCTATCATGCACTGCTCACGTGGCTCGTCATGGAATGATCACGTAGCTACCATATACTGGTCACGTGACTGATCATGCACAGATCACGTAAATGATCATGCACTGTTCACGTGACTGATCATGTACTGATCACGTGACTGATCATGCACTGATCACGTGGCTATCATGCACTGCTCACGTGGCTGATCATGCAACGATCACGTAGCAACCATGTACTGGTCACGTGACTGATCATGCACTGATCACGTAATTGATCATGCACTGATCACGTGGCTCATCATGCACTGATCACGTGGCTGATCACACATGTATCACGTGACTGATCATGCACTGATCACGTGGCTATCATGCACTGATCACGTGGCTATCATGCACTGATCACGTGGCTGATCACACACGTATCACGTGACTGATCATGCACTGATCACGTGGCTATCATGCACTGATCACGTGGCTATCATGCACTGATCACGTGGCTGATCATGCAATGATCACGTAGCTATCATGTACTGATCACGTGACTGATCATGCACTGATCACGTGACTGATCATGCACTGATCACGTGACTGATCATGCACTGATCACGTGACTGATCATGCACTGATCACGTGACTGATCATGCACTGATCACGTGGCTATCATGCACTGATCACGTGGCTGATCATGCACTGATCACGTAGCTATCATGCACTGATCACGTGACTGATCATGCACTGATCACGTAATTGATCATGCACTGATCACGTGGCTGATCATGCACTGATCACGTGGCTGATCATGCACTGATCACGTGACTGATCATGCACTGATCACGTGACTGATCATGCACTGATCACGTGGCTATCATGCACTGATCACGTGGCTGATCATGCACTGATCACGTGCCTGATCATGCACTGATCACATGACTGATCATGCACTGATCACGTGACTGATCATGCACTGATCACGTGGCTATCATGCACTACTCACGTGGCTGATCATGCAATGATCATGTAGCTACCATGTACTGGTCACGTGACTGATCATACACCCATCAGGTGACTGATCATGCACTGATCACGTGGCTATCATGCACTGATCACGTGGCTGATCATGCACTGATCACGTGCCTGATCATGCACTGATCACGTGACTGATCATGCACTGATCACGTGGCTATCATGCACTGATCACGTGGCTGATCATGCACTGATCACGTGGCTGATCATGCACTGATACCGTGACTGATCATGGACTGATCACATGACTATCATGTAGTGATCACGTGACTTAATGGCACTGATCATGTGACTGATCATGCACTGATCATGTTTGCTATCATACACTGATCATGTGCCTCTGGAGGCAATAAACAAAGAGCTGAGTAGGCACGAATCAAACAGTCAGCAGGCAATAATCATGGAACTCAGGTGAGGAATCATGCTGCTCAGCTGGCAATAATCAAGCAGCTGAGCAGGCAGGAATTACGCAGCACAGCTGATAATTGTCAAGCAGATGACAGGCAGGAATCGTGCAGCTCAGCTGGCAATTGTCAAGCAGATGAGCAGACAGTAATCACGCAGCTCAGCAGGCCCTGATCACGTGACTGATCATGCACTGATCACGTGGCTGATCATGCACTGATCACGTGACTGATCATGCACTGATCACGTGGCTATCATGCACTGATCACGTGGCTGATCATGCACTGATCACGTGGCTGATCATGCACTGATACGTGACTGATCATGGACTGATCACATGACTATCATGCACTGATCACGTGACTTAATGCACTGATCATGTGACTGATCATGCACTGATCATGTTTGCTATCATACACTGATCATGTGCCTCTGGAGGCAATAAACAAAGAGCTGAGTAGGCACGAATCATACAGTCAGCAGGCAATAATCATGGAACTCAGCTGTGAGGAATCATGCTGCTCAGCTGGCAATAATCAAGCAGCTGAGCAGGCAGGAATTACGCAGCACAGCTGGCAATTGTCAAGCAGATGACAGGCAGGAATCGTGCAGCTCAGCTGGCAATTGTCAAGCAGATGAGCAGACAGTAATCACGCAGCTCAGCAGGCCCTGATCACGTGACTGAGCATGCACTGTTCACGTGGCTGATCATACACTGATCACGTGATGATCATGCACTGATCACGTGGATATCATGCACTGATCACGTGGCTGATCATACACTGATCACGTGTCTGACCATGCACTGATCACGTGGCTGATCATACACTGATCACGTAACTGATCATGCACTGATCACGTGGCTATCATGCACTGATCACGTGGCTGATCATGCACTGATCACGTGGCTGATCACACACTGTCACGTGACATATCATGCACTGATCACGTGGCACTCATGCACTGATCACGTGGCTGATCATACACTGATCACGTAACTGATCATGCACACATCACGTGGCTATCATGCACTGATCACGTGGCTGTCATGGAATGATCACGTAGCTACCATATACTGGTCACGTGACTGATCATGCACTGATCACGTAAATGATCATGCACTGTTCACGTGACTGATCATGCACTGATCACGTGACTGATCATGCACTGATCACGTGGCTATCATGCACTGCTCACGTGGCTGATCATGCACGATCACGTAGCAACCATGTACTGGTCACGTGACTGATCATGCACTGATCACGTAATTGATCATGCACTGATCACGTGGCTCATCATGCACTGATCACGTGGCTGATCACACATGTATCACGTGACTGATCATGCACTGATCACGTGGCTATCATGCACTGATCACGTGGCTATCATGCACTGATCACGTGGCTGATCACACACGTATCACATGACTGATCATGCACTGATCACGTGGCTATCATGCACTGATCACGTGGCTATCATGCACTGATCACGTGGCTGATCATGCACTGATCACGTGCTATCATGCACTGATCACGTGACTGATCATGCACTGATCACGTAACTGATCATGCACTGATCACGTGACTGATCATGCACTGATCACGTGACTGATCATGCACTGATCACGTGACTGATCATGCACTGATCACGTGGCTATCATGCACTGATCACGTGGCTGATCATGCACTGATCACGTAGCGACCATGCACTGATCACGTGACTGATCATGCACTGATCACGTACTGATCATGCACTGATCACGTGGCTGATCATGCACTGATCACGTGGCTGATCATGCACTGATCACGTGACTGATCATGCACTGATCACGTGACTGATCATGCACTGATCACGTGGCTATCATGCACTGATCACGTGGCTGATCATGCACTGATCACGTGGCTGATCATGCACTGATCACATGACTGATCATGCACTGATCACGTGACTGATCATGCACTGATCACGTGGCTATCATGCACTATCACGTGGCTGATCATGCAATGATCATGTAGCTACCATGTACTGGTCACGTGACTGATCATACACTGATCAGGTGACTGATCATGCACTGATCACGTGGCTATCATGCACTGATCACGTGGCTGATCATGCACTGATCACGTGCCTGATCATGCACTGATCACGTGACTGATCATGCACTGATCACGTGGCTATCATGCACTGATCACGTGGCTGATCATGCACTGATCACGTGGCTGATCATGCACTGATACGTGACTGATCATGCACTGATCACATGACTATCATGTACTGATCACGTGACTTAATGCACTGATCATGTGACTGATCATGCACTGATCATGTTTGCTATCATGCACTGATCATGTGCCTCTGGAGGCAATAAACAAAGAGCTGAGTAGGCACGAATCAAACAGTCAGCAGGCAATAATCATGGAACTCAGGTGTGAGGAATCATGCTGCTCAGCTGGCAATAATCAAGCAGCTGATCAGGCAGGAATTACGCAGCACAGCTGATAATTGTCAAGCAGATGACAGGCAGGAATCGTGCAGCTCAGCTGGCAATTGTCAAGCAGATGAGCAGACAGTAATCACGCAGCTCATCATGCCTGATCACGTGACTGATCATGCACTGATCACGTGGCTGATCATGCACTGATCACGTGACTGATCATGCACTGATCACGTGGCTATCATGCACTGATCACGTGGCTGATCATGCACTGATCACGTGGCTGATCATGCACTGATACCGTGACTGAGCATGGACTGATCACATGACTATCATGTAGTGATCACGTGACTTAATGGCGCTGATCATGTGACTGATCATGCACTGATCATGTTTGCTATCATACACTGATCATGTGCCTCTGGAGGCAATAAACAAAGAGCTGAGTAGGCACGAATCATACAGTCAGCAGGCAATAATCATGGAACTCAGCTGTGAGGAATCATGCTGCTCAGCTGGCAATAATCAAGCAGCTGAGCAGGCAGGAATTACGCAGCACAGCTGGCAATTGTCAAGCAGATGACAGGCAGGAATCGTGCAGCTCAGCTGGCAATTGTCAAGCAGATGAGCAGACAGTAATCACGCAGCTCAGCAGGCCCTGATCACGTGACTGAGCATGCACTGTTCACGTGGCTGATCATACACTGATCACGTGATGATCATGCACTGATCACTTGGATATCATGCACTGATCACGTGGCTGATCATACACTGTTCACGTGTCTGACCATGCACTGATCACGTGGCTGATCATACACTGCTCACGTAACTGATCATGCACTGATCACGTGGCTATCATGCACTGATCACGTGGCTGATCATGCACTGATCACGTGGCTGATCACACACCTGTCACGTGACATATCATGCACTGATCACGTGGCACTCATGCACTGATCACGTGGCTGATCATACTCTGCTCACGTAACTCATGCACACATCACGTGGCTATCATGCACTGCTCACGTGGCTCGTCATGGAATGATCACGTAGCTACCATATACTGGTCACGTGACTGATCATGCACTGATCACGTAAATGATCATGCACTGTTCACGTGACTGATCATGCACTGATCACGTGACTGATCATGCACTGATCACGTGGCTATCATGCACTGCTCACGTGGCTGATCATGCAACGATCACGTAGCAACCATGTACTGGTCACGTGACTGATCATGCACTGATCACGTAATTGATCATGCACTGATCACGTGGCTCATCATGCACTGATCACGTGGCTGATCACACATGATCACGTGACTGATCATGCACTGATCACGTGGCTATCATGCACTGATCACGTGGCTATCATGCACTGATCACGTGGCTGATCATGCACTATCACGTGACTGATCATGCACTGATCACGTGGCTGATCATGCACTGATCACGTGGCTATCATGCACTGATCACGTGGCTGATCATGCAATGATCACGTAGCTACCATGTACTGGTCACGTGACTGATCATGCACTGATCACGTAATTGATCATGCACTGATCACGTGACTGATCATGCACTGATCACGTGGCTGATCATGCACTGATCACGTGACTGATCATGCACTGATCACGTGGCTATCATGCACTGATCACGTGGCTGATCATGCACTGATCACGTGGCTATCATGCACTGATCACGTGACTGATCATGCACTGATCACGTGATTGATCATGCACTGATCACGTGGCTGATCATGCACTGATCACGTGGCTGATCATGCACTGATCACGTGACTGATCATGCACTGATCACGTGACTGATCATGCACTGATCACGTGGCTATCATGCACTGATCACGTGGCTGATCATGCACTGATCACGTGACTGATCATGCACTGATCACATGACTGATCATGCACTGATCACGTGACTGATCATGCACTGATCACGTGGCTATCATGCACTATCACGTGGCTGATCATGCACTGATCACGTAGCTACCATGCACTGATCAGTGACTGATCATGCACTGATCACGTGACTGATCATGCACTGATCACGTGGCTATCATGCACTGATCACGTGGCTGATCATGCACTGATCACGTGCCTGATCATGCACTGATCACGTGACTGATCATGCACTGATCACGTGGCTATCATGCACTGATCACGTGGCTGATCATGCACTGATCACGTGGCTGATCATGCACTGATCACGTGACTGATCATGCACTGATCACGTGACTATCATGCACTGATCACGTGGCTATCATGCACTGATCACGTGGCTGATCATGCACTGATCACGTAGCTATCATGCACTGATCACGTGACTGATCATGCACTGATCACGTGACTGATCATGCACTGATCACGTGGCTATCATGCACTGATCACGTGACTGATCATGCACTGATCACGTCTATATCATGCACTGATCACGTGACTGATCATGCACTGATCACGTGGCTGATCATGCACTGATCACGTGACTGATCATGCACTGATCACGTGGCTGATCATGCACTGATCACGTGACTGATCATGCACTGATCACGTGACTGATCATGCACTGATCACGTGACTGATCATGCACTGATCACGTGACTGATCATGCACTGATCACGTGACTGATCATGCACTGATCACGTGCCTGATCATGCACTGATCACGTGACTGATCATGCACTGATCACGTGGCTATCATGCACTGATCACGTGGCTGATCATGCACTGATCACGTGGCTGATCATGCACTGATACGTGACTGATCATGCACTGATCACATGACTATCATGCACTGATCACGTGACTTAATGGCACTGATCATGTGACTGATCATGCACTGATCATGTTTGCTATCATACACTGATCATGTGCCTCTGGAGGCAATAAACAAAGAGCTGAGTAGGCACGAATCAAACAGTCAGCAGGCAATAATCATGGAACTCAGGTGTGAGGAATCATGCTGCTCAGCTGGCAATAATCAAGCAGCTGAGCAGGCAGGAATTACGCAGCACAGCTGATAATTGTCAAGCAGATGACAGGCAGGAATCGTGCAGCTCAGCTGGCAATTGTCAAGCAGATGAGCAGACAGTAATCACGCAGCTCATCAGGCCCTGATCACGTGACTGAGCATGCACTGTTCACGTGGCTGATCATACACTGATCACGTGACTGATCATGCACTGATCACGTGGCTATCATGCACTGATCACGTGGCTGATCATGCACTGATCACGTGTCTGATCATGCACTGATCACGTGGCTGATCATGCACTGATCACGTAACTGATCATGCACTGATCACGTGGCTGATCATGCACTGATCACGTGGCTGATCATGCACTGATACCGTGACTGAGCATGGACTGATCACATGACTATCATGTAGTGATCACGTGACTTAATGGCGCTGATCATGTGACTGATCATGCACTGATCATGTTTGCTATCATACACTGATCATGTGCCTCTGGAGGCAATAAACAAAGAGCTGAGTAGGCACGAATCAAACAGTCAGCAGGCAATAATCATGGAACTCAGGTGTGAGGAATCATGCTGCTCAGCTGGCAATAATCAAGCAGCTGAGCAGGCAGGAATTACGCAGCACAGCTGGCAATTGTCAAGCAGATGAGCAGACAGTAATCACGCAGCTCAGCAGGCCCTGATCACGTGACTGAGCATGCACTGTTCACGTGGCTGATCATACACTGATCACGTGATGATCATGCACTGATCACTTGGATATCATGCACTGATCACGTGGCTGATCATACACTGTTCACGTGTCTGACCATGCACTGATCACGTGGCTGATCATACACTGCTCACGTAACTGATCATGCACTGATCACGTGGCTATCATGCACTGATCACGTGGCTGATCATGCACTGTTCACGTGGCTGATCACACACCTGTCACGTGACATATCATGCACTGATCACGTGGCACTCATGCACTGATCACGTGGCTGATCATACTCTGCTCACGTAACTGATCATGCACACATCACGTGGCTATCATGCACTGCTCACGTGGCTCGTCATGGAATGATCACGTAGCTACCATATACTGGTCACGTGACTGATCATGCACAGATCACGTAAATGATCATGCACTGTTCACGTGACTGATCATGTACTGATCACGTGACTGATCATGCACTGATCACGTGGCTATCATGCACTGCTCACGTGGCTGATCATGCAACGATCACGTAGCAACCATGTACTGGTCACGTGACTGATCATGCACTGATCACGTAATTGATCATGCACTGATCACGTGGCTCATCAAGCACTGATCACGTGGCTGATCACACATGTATCACGTGACTGATCATGCACTGATCACGTGGCTATCATGCACTGATCACGTGGCTATCATGCACTGATCACGTGGCTGATCACACACTATCACATGACTGATCATGCACTGATCACGTGGCTATCATGCACTGATCACGTGGCTATCATGCACTGATCACGTGGCTGATCATGCAATGATCACGTGGCTACCATGCACTGGTCACGTGACTGATCATGCACTGATCACGTAATTGATCATGCACTGATCACGTGACTGATCATGCACTGATCACGTGACTGATCATGCACTGATCACGTGACTGATCATGCACTGATCACGTGGCTATCATGCACTGATCACGTGGCTGATCATGCACTGATCACGTAGCTACCATGCACTGATCACGTGACTGATCATGCACTGATCACGTAATTGATCATGCACTGATCACGTGGCTGATCATGCACTGATCACGTGGCTGATCATGCACTGATCACGTGACTGATCATGCACTGATCACGTGACTGATCATGCACTGATCACGTGGCTATCATGCACTGATCACGTGGCTGATCATGCACTGATCACGTGCCTGATCATGCACTGATCACATGACTGATCATGCACTGATCACGTGACTGATCATGCACTGATCACGTGGCTATCATGCACTATCACGTGGCTGATCATGCAATGATCATGTAGCTACCATGTACTGGTCAGTGACTGATCATGCACTGATCACGTGACTGATCATGCACTGATCACGTGGCTATCATGCACTGATCACGTGGCTGATCATGCACTGATCACGTGACTGATCATGCACTGATCACGTGATCATGCACTGATCACGTGGCTGATCATGCACTGATCACGTGGCTGATCATGCACTGATCACGTGACTGATCATGCACTGATCACGTGACTGATCATGCACTGATCACGTGGCTATCATGCACTGATCACGTGGCTGATCATGCACTGATCACGTGGCTATCATGCACTGATCACGTGACTGATCATGCACTGATCACGTGACTGATCATGCACTGATCACGTGGCTATCATGCACTGATCACGTGACTGATCATGCACTGATCACGTCTATATCATGCACTGATCACGTGACTGATCATGCACTGATCACGTGGCTGATCATGCACTGATCACGTGACTGATCATGCACTGATCACGTGGCTGATCATGCACTGATCACGTGACTGATCATGCACTGATCACGTGACTGATCATGCACTGATCACGTGACTGATCATGCACTGATCACGTGGCTATCATGCACTACTCACGTGGCTGATCATGCAATGATCATGTAGCTACCATGTACTGGTCACGTGACTGATCATACACCCATCAGGTGACGGATCCTGCACTGATCACGTGGCTATCATGCACTGATCACGTGGCTGATCATGCACTGATCACGTGCCTGATCATGCACTGATCACGTGACTGATCATGCACTGATCACGTAGCTATCATGCACTGATCACGTGGCTGATCATGCACTGATCACGTGGCTGATCATGCACTGATACCGTGACTGAGCATGGACTGATCACATGACTATCATGTAGTGATCACGTGACTTAATGGCGCTGATCATGTGACTGATCATGCGCTGATCATGTTTGCTATCATACACTGATCATGTGCCTCTGGAGGCAATAAACAAAGAGCTGAGTAGGCACGAATCAAACAGTCAGCAGGCAATAATCATGGAACTCAGGTGTGAGGAATCATGCTGCTCAGCTGGCAATAATCAAGCAGCTGAGCAGGCAGGAATTACGCAGCACAGCTGGCAATTATCAAGCAGATGACAGGCAGGAATCGTGCAGCTCAGCTGGCAATTGTCAAGCAGATGAGCAGACAGTAATCACGCAGCTCAGCAGGCCCAGATCACGTGACTGAGCATGCACTGTTCACGTGGCTGATCATACACTGATCACGTAACTGATCATGCACTGATCACGTGGCTATCATGCACTGATCACGTGGCTGATCATACACTGATCACGTAACTGATCATGCACTGATCACGTGGCTGATCATGCACTGATCACGTGGCTGATCATGCACTGATCACGTGGCTGATCATGCACTGATCACGTGGCTGATCATGCACTGATCACGTGACTGATCATGCACTGATCACGTGGCTGATCATGCACTGATCACGTGGCTATCATGCACTGATCACGTGGCTGATCATGCACTGATCACGTGACTGATCATGCACTGATCACTGGCTATCATGCACTGATCACTGGCTATCATGCACTGATCACGTGGCTGATCATGCACTGATCACGTGACTGATCATGCACTGATCACGTCTATATCATGCACTGATCACGTGACTGATCATGCACTGATCACGTGATGATCATGCACTGATCACGTGACTGATCATGCACTGATCACGTGGCTGATCATGCACTGATCACGTAGCTACCATGTACTGATCACGTGACTGATCATGCACTGATCACGTAATTGATCATGCACTGATCACGTGACTGATCATGCACTGATCACGTGGCTGATCATGCACTGATCACGTGACTGATCATGCACTGATCACGTGGCTATCATGCACTGATCACGTGGCTGATCATGCACTGATCACGTGGCTATCATGCACTGATCACGTGACTGATCATGCACTGATCACGTGACTGATCATGCACTGATCACGTGGCTATCATGCACTGATCACGTGGCTGATCATGCACTGATCACGTGCCTGATCATGCACTGATCACGTGACTGATCATGCACTGATCACGTGGCTATCATGCACTGATCACGTGGCTGATCATGCACTGATCACGTGGCTGATCATGCACTGATCACGTGACTGATCATGCACTGATCACGTGACTATCATGCACTGATCACGTGGCTATCATGCACTGATCACGTGGCTGATCATGCACTGATCACGTAGCTATCATGCACTGATCACGTGACTGATCATGCACTGATCACGTGACTGATCATGCACTGATCACGTGGCTATCATGCACTGATCACGTGACTGATCATGCACTGATCACGTCTATATCATGCACTGATCACGTGACTGATCATGCACTGATCACGTGGATGATCATGCACTGATCACGTGACTGATCATGCACTGATCACGTGGCTGATCATGCACTGATCACGTGACTGATCATGCACTGATCACGTGACTGATCATGCACTGATCACGTGACTGATCATGCACTGATCACGTGGCTATCATGCACTACTCACGTGGCTGATCATGCAATGATCATGTAGCTACCATGTACAGGTCACGTGACTGATCATACACCCATCAGGTGACTGATCATGCACTGATCACGTGGCTATCATGCACTGATCACGTGGCTGATCATGCACTGATCACGTGCCTGATCATGCACTGATCACGTGACTGATCATGCACTGATCACGTGGCTGATCATGAACTGATCACGTGGCTGATCATGCACTGATCACGTGGCTGATCATGCACTGATACCGTGACTGAGCATGGACTGATCACATGACTATCATGTAGTGATCACGTGACTTAATGGCGCTGATCATGTGACTGATCATGCGCTGATCATGTTTGCTATCATACACTGATCATGTGCCTCTGGAGGCAATAAACAAAGAGCTGAGTAGGCACGAATCAAACAGTCAGCAGGCAATAATCATGGAACTCAGGTGTGAGGAATCATGCTGCTCAGCTGGCAATAATCAAGCAGCTGAGCAGGCAGGAATTACGCAGCACAGCTGACAATTGTCAAGCAGATGACAGGCAGGAATCGTGCAGCTCAGCTGGCAATTGTCAAGCAGATGAGCAGACAGTAATCACGCAGCTCAGCAGGCCCAGATCACGTGACTGAGCATGCACTGTTCACGTGGCTGATCATACACTGATCACGTAACTGATCATGCACTGATCACGTGGCTATCATGCACTGATCACGTGGCTGATCATACACTGATCACGTGACTGATCATGCACTGATCACGTGGCTATCATGCACTGATCACGTGGCTGATCATGCACTGATCACGTGGCTGATCATGCACTGATCACGTGGCTGATCATGCACTGATCACGTGACTGATCATGCACTGATCACGTGGCTGATCATGCACTGATCACGTGGCTATCATGCACTGATCACGTGGCTGATCATGCACTGATCACGTGACTGATCATGCACTGATCATCTGGCTATCATGCACTGATCACTGGCTATCATGCACTGATCACGTGGCTGATCATGCACTGATCACGTGACTGATCATGCACTGATCACGTCTATATCATGCACTGATCACGTGACTGATCATGCACTGATCACGTGGATGATCATGCACTGATCATGTGACTGATCATGCACTGATCACGTGGCTATCATGCACTGATCACGTGGCTGATCATGCACTGATCACGTAGCTACCATGTACTGATCACGTGACTGATCATGCACTGATCACGTAATTGATCATGCACTGATCACGTGACTGATCATGCACTGATCACGTGACTGATCATGCACTGATCACGTGACTGATCATGCACTGATCACGTGGCTATCATGCACTACTCACGTGGCTGATCATGCAATGATCATGTAGCTACCATGTACTGGTCACGTGACTGATCATACACCCATCAGGTGACTGATCATGCACTGATCACGTGGCTATCATGCACTGATCACGTGGCTGATCATGCACTGATCACGTGCCTGATCATGCACTGATCACGTGACTGATCATGCACTGATCACATGGCTATCATGAACTGATCACGTGGCTGATCATGCACTGATCACGTGGCTGATCATGCACTGATACCGTGACTGAGCATGGACTGATCACATGACTATCATGTAGTGATCACGTGACTTAATGGCGCTGATCATGTGACTGATCATGCGCTGATCATGTTTGCTATCATACACTGATCATGTGCCTCTGGAGGCAATAAACAAAGAGCTGAGTAGGCACGAATCAAACAGTCAGCAGGCAATAATCATGGAACTCAGGTGTGAGGAATCATGCTGCTCAGCTGGCAATAATCAAGCAGCTGAGCAGGCAGGAATTACGCAGCACAGCTGACAATTGTCAAGCAGATGAGAGGCAGGAATCGTGCAGCTCAGCTGGCAATTGTCAAGCAGATGAGCAGACAGTAATCACGCAGCTCAGCAGGCCCTGATCACGTGACTGAGCATGCACTGTTCACGTGGCTGATCATACACTGATCACGTAACTGATCATGCACTGATCACGTGGCTATCATGCACTGATCACGTGGCTGATCATACACTGATCACGTGTCTGATCATGCACTGATCACGTGGCTGATCATGCACTGATCACGTGGCTGATCATGCACTGATCACGTGGCTGATCATGCACTGATCACGTGGCTGATCATGCACTGATCACGTGGCTGATCATGCACTGATCACGTGGCTGATCATGCACTGATCACGTGGCTGATCACACTGATCACGTGACTGATCATGCACTGATCACGTGGCTATCATGCACTGATCACGTGGCTGATCATGCACTGATCACGTGGCTGATCACACTGATCATGACTGATCATGCACTGATCACGTGGCTGATCATGCACTGATCACGTGGCTGATCATGCACTGATCACGTGACTGATCATGCACTGATCACGTAATATCATGCACTGATCACGTGACTGATCATGCACTGATCACGTGGCTGATCATGCACTGATCATGGCTGATCTGATCATGCACTGATCACGTGGCTATCATGCACTGATCACGTGGCTGATCATGCACTGATCACGTGCTGATCATGCACTGATCACGTGACTGATCATGCACTGATCACGTGGCTGATCATGCATCATGCTCACGTGACTGATCATGCACTGATCACGTGACATCATGCACTGATCACGTGACTGATCATGCACTGATCACGTGGCTATCATGCACTGATCACGTGGCTGATCATGCAATGATCACGTAGCTATCATGCACTGATCACGTGACTGATCATGCACTGATCACGTAATGATCATGCACTGATCACGTGGCTGATCATGCACTGATCACGTGGCTGATCATGCACTGATCACGTGACTGATCATGCACTGATCACGTGACTGATCATGCACTGATCACGTGACTGATCATGCACTGATCACGTGGCTGATCATGCACTGATCACGTGACTGATCATGCACTGATCACGTGACTGATCATGCACTGATCACGTGGCTGATCATGCACTGATCACGTGGCTGATCATGCACTGATCACGTGGCTGATCATGCACTGATCACGTGACTATCATGCACTGATCACGTGGCTATCATGCACTGATCACGTGGCTGATCATGCACTGATCACGTGACTCATGTAACTGATCATGCACTGATCACGTGGCTATCATGCACTGATCACGTGGCTGTCATGCAATGATCACATAGCTACATATACTGATCACGTGACTGATCATGCACTGATCACGTGGCTGATCATGCACTGATCACGTGACTGATCATGCACTGATCACGTGACTGATCATGCACTGATCACGTGGCTATCATGCACTGATCACGTGGCTGATCATGCACTGATCACGTGCCTGATCATGCACTGATCACATGACTGATCATGCACTGATCACGTGACTGATCATGCACTGATCACGTGGCTATCATGCACTACTCACGTGGCTGATCATGCAATGATCATATAGCTACCATGTACAGGTCACGTGAATGATCATACACCCATCAGGTGACTGATCATGCACTGATCACGTGGCTATCATGCACTGATCACGTGACTGATCATGCACTGATCACGTCTATATCATGCACTGATCACATGACTGCCCATGCACTGATCACGTGGATGATCATACACTAATCATGTGACAGATCATGCACTGATCACGTGGCTGATCATGCACTGATACCGTGACTGAGCATGGACTGATCACATGCCTATCATGTAGTGATCACGTGACTTAATGGCGCTGATCATGTGACTGATCACGCGCTGATCATGTTTGCTATCATACACTGATCATGTGCCTCTGGATGTAATAAACAAAGAGCTGAGTAGGCACGAATCAAACAGTCAGCAGGCAATAATCATGGAATTCAGCTGTGAGGAATCATGCTGCTCAGCTGGCAATAATCAAGCAGCTGAGCAGGCAGGAATTACGCAGCACAGCTGACAATTGTCAAGCAGATGACAGGCAGGAATCGTGCAGCTCAGCTGGCAATTGTCAAGCAGATGAGCAGACAGTAATCACGCAGCTCAGCAGCCCAGATCACGTGACTGAGCATGCACTGTTCACGTGGCTGATCATACACTGATCACGTAACTGATCATGCACTGATCACGTGGCTATCATGCACTGATCACGTGGCTGATCATACACTGTTCACGTGTCTGACCTTGCACTGATCACGTGGCTGATCATACACTGATCACGTGGCTGATCATGCACTGATCACGTGGCTGATCATGCACTGATCACGTGACTGATCATGCACTGATCACTGGCTATCATGCACTGATCACGTGGCTATCATGCACTGATCACGTGGCTGATCATGCACTGATCACGTGACTGATCATGCACTGATCACGCCTATATCATGCACTGATCACGTGACTGATCATGCACTGATCACGTGGATGATCATGCACTGATCATGTGACTGATCATGCACTGATCACGTGGCTATCATGCACTGATCACGTGGCTGATCATGCACTGATCACGTGCTATCATGTACTGATCACGTGACTGATCATGCACTGATCACGTGGCTGATCATGCACTGATCACGTGACTGATCATGCACTGATCACGTGAGTGATCATGCACTGATCACGTGACTGATCATGCACTGATCACGTGGCTATCATGCACTGATCACGTGGCTGATCATGCACTGATCACGTAGCTACCATGCACTGGTCACGTGACTGATCATGCACTGATCACGTAACTGATCATGCACTGATCACGTGGCTGATCATGCACTGATCACGTGGCTGATCATGCACTGATCACGTGACTGATCATGCACTGATCACGTGACTGATCATGCACTGATCACGTGGCTATCATGCACTGATCACGTGGCTGATCATGCACTGATCACGTGCCTGATCATGCACTGATCACATGACTGATCATGCACTGATCACGTGACTGATCATGCACTGATCACGTGGCTATAATGCACTACTCACGTGGCTGATCATGCAATGATCATGTAGCTACCATGTACAGGTCACGTGACTGATCATACACCCATCAGGTGACTGATCATGCACTGATCACGTGGCTATCATGCACTGATCACGTGGCTGATCATGCACTGATCACGTGCCTGATCATGCACTGATCACGTGACTGATCATGCACTGATCACGTGGCTGATCATGCACTGATCACGTGGCTGATCATGCACTGATCACGTGGCTGATCATGCACTGATACCGTGACTGAGCATGGACTGATCACATGACTATCATGTAGTGATCACGTGACTTAATGGCGCTGATCATGTGACTGATCATGCACTGATCATGTTTGCTATCATACACTGATCATGTGCCTCTGGAGGCAATAAACAAAGAGCTGAGTAGGCACGAATCAAACAGTCAGCAGGCAATAATCATGGAACTCAGCTGTGAGGAATCATGCTGCTCAGCTGGCAATAATCAAGCAGCTGAGCAGGCAGGAATTACGCAGCACAGCTGGCAATTGTCAAGCAGATGACAGGCAGGAATCGTGCAGCTCAGCTGGCAATTGTCAAGCAGATGAGCAGACAGTAATCACGCAGCTCAGCAGGCCCTGATCACGTGACTGAGCAGGCACTGTTCACGTGGCTGATCATACACTGATCACGTGATGATCATGCACTGATCACTTGGATATCATGCACTGATCACGTGGCTGATCATACACTGTTCACGTGTCTGACCATGCACTGATCACGTGGCAGATCATACACTGCTCACGTAACTGATCATGCACTGATCACGTGGCTATCATGCACTGATCACGTGGCTGAACATGCACTGTACACGTGGCTGATCACACACCTGTCACGTGACACATCATGCACTGATCACGTGGCACTCATGCACTGATCACGTGGCTGATCATACTCTGCTCACGTAACTCATCATGCACACATCACGTGGCTATCATGCACTGCTCACGTGGCTCGTCATCAATGATCACGTAGCTACCATATACTGGTCACGTGACTGATCATGCACTGATCACGTAAATGATCATGCACTGTTCACGTGACTGATCATGTACTGATCACGTGACTGATCATGCACTGATCACGTGGCTATCATGCACTGATCACGTGGCTGATCATGCACTGATCACGTGCCTGATCATGCACTGATCACGTGACTGATCATGCACTGATCACGTGACTGATCATGCACTGATCACGTGGCTATCATGCACTGATCACGTGGCTGATCATGCACTGATCACGTAGCTACCATGTACTGATCACGTGACTGATCATGCACTGATCACGTGACTGATCATGCACTGATCACGTGGCTATCATGCACTGATCACGTGACTGATCATGCACTGATCACGTCTATATCATGCACTGATCACGTGACTGATCATGCACTGATCACGTGGCTGATCATGCACTGATCACGTAACTGATCATGCACTGATCACGTGGCTGATCATGCACTGATCACGTGACTGATCATGCACTGATCACGTGACTGATCATGCACTGATCACGTGACTGATCATGCACTGATCACGTGGCTATCATGCACTACTCACGTGGCTGATCATGCAATGATCATGTAGCTACCATGTACTGGTCACGTGACTGATCATACACCCATCAGGTGACTGATCATGCACTGATCACGTGGCTATCATGCACTGATCACGTGGCTGATCATGCACTGATCACGTGCCTGATCATGCACTGATCACGTGACTGATCATGCACTGATCACGTGGCTGATCATGCACTGATCACGTGGCTGATCATGCACTGATCACGTGGCTGATCATGCACTGATACCGTGACTGAGCATGGACTGATCACATGACTATCATGTAGTGATCACGTGACTTAATGGCGCTGATCATGTGACTGATCATGCGCTGATCATGTTTGCTATCATACACTGATCATGTGCCTCTGGAGGCAATAAACAAAGAGCTGAGTAGGCACGAATTATACAGTCAGCAGGCAATAATCATGGAACTCAGGTGTGAGGAATCATGCTGCTCAGCTGGCAATAATCAAGCAGCTGAGCAGGCAGGAATTACGCAGCACAGCTGACAATTGTCAAGCAGATGACAGGCAGGAATCGTGCAGCTCAGCTGGCAATTGTCAAGCAGATGAGCAGACAGTAATCACGCAGCTCAGCAGGCCCAGATCACGTGACTGAGCATGCACTGTTCACGTGGCTGATCATACACTGATCACGTAACTGATCATGCACTGATCACGTGGCTATCATGCACTGATCACGTGGCTGATCATACACTGTTCACGTGTTTGACCATGCACTGATCACGTGGCTGATCATACACTGCTCACGTAACTGATCATGCACTGATCACGTGGCTGATCATGCACTGATCACGTGGCTGATCATGCACTGATCACGTGGCTGATCATGCACTGATCACGTGACTGATCATGCACTGATCACTGGCTATCATGCACTGATCACTGGCTATCATGCACTGATCACGTGGCTGATCATGCACTGATCACGTGACTGATCATGCACTGATCACGTCTATATCATGCACTGATCACGTGACTGATCATGCACTGATCACGTGGATGATCATGCACTGATCATGACTGATCATGCACTGATCACGTGGCTATCATGCACTGATCACGTGGCTGATCATGCACTGATCACGTAGCTACCATGTACTGATCACGTGACTGATCATGCACTGATCACGTAATTGATCATGCACTGATCACGTGACTGATCATGCACTGATCACGTGACTGATCATGCACTGATCACGTGACTGATCATGCACTGATCACGTGGCTATCATGCACTGATCACGTGGCTGATCATGCAATGATCACGTAGCTACCATGTACTGGTCACGTGACTGATCATGCACTGATCACGTGACTGATCATGCACTGATCACGTGGCTGATCATGCACTGATCACGTGGCTGATCATGCACTGATCACGTGACTGATCATGCACTGATCACGTGGCTATCATGCACTGATCACGTGGCTGATCATGCACTGATCACGTGACTGATCATGCACTGATCACGTGACTGATCATGCACTGATCACGTGGCTATCATGCACTGATCACGTGGCTGATCATGCACTGATCACGTGCTATCATGTACTGATCAGTGACTGATCATGCACTGATCATGTGACTGATCATGCACTGATCATGTTTGCTATCATACACTGATCATGTGCCTCTGGAGGCAATAAACAAAGAGCTGAGTAGGCACGAATTATACAGTCAGCAGGCAATAATCATGGAACTCAGGTGTGAGGAATCATGCTGCTCAGCTGGCAATAATCAAGCAGCTGAGCAGGCAGGAATTACGCAGCACAGCTGACAATTGTCAAGCAGATGACAGGCAGGAATCGTGCAGCTCAGCTGGCAATTGTCAAGCAGATGAGCAGACAGTAATCACGCAGCTCAGCAGGCCCAGATCACGTGACTGAGCATGCACTGTTCACGTGGCTGATCATACACTGATCACGTGACTGATCATGCACTGATCACGTGGCTATCATGCACTGATCACGTGGCTGATCATACACTGTTCACGTGTTTGACCATGCACTGATCACGTGGCTGATCATACACTGCTCACGTAACTGATCATGCACTGATCACGTGGCTGATCATGCACTGATCACGTGGCTGATCATGCACTGATCACGTGGCTGATCATGCACTGATCACGTGACTGATCATGCACTGATCACTGGCTATCATGCACTGATCACTGGCTATCATGCACTGATCACGTGGCTGATCATGCACTGATCACGTGACTGATCATGCACTGATCACGTCTATATCATGCACTGATCACGTGACTGATCATGCACTGATCACGTGGATGATCATGCACTGATCATGCGACTGATCATGCACTGATCACGTGGCTATCATGCACTGATCACGTGGCTGATCATGCACTGATCACGTAGCTACCATGTACTGATCACGTGACTGATCATGCACTGATCACGTAATTGATCATGCACTGATCACGTGACTGATCATGCACTGATCACGTGACTGATCATGCACTGATCACGTGACTGATCATGCACTGATCACGTGGCTATCATGCACTGCTCACGTGGCTGATCATGCACTGATCACGTAGCTACCATGTACTGGTCACGTGACTGATCATGCACTGATCACGTGACTGATCATGCACTGATCACGTGGCTGATCATGCACTGATCACGTGGCTGATCATGCACTGATCACGTGACTGATCATGCACTGATCACGTGACTGATCATGCACTGATCACGTGACTGATCATGCACTGATCACGTGCCTGATCATGCACTGATCACGTGACAAATCATGCACTGATCACATGGCTATCATGAACTGATCACGTGGCTGATCATGCACTGATCACGTGGCTGATCATGCACTGATACCGTGACTGAGCATGGACTGATCACATGACTATCATGTAGTGATCACGTGACTTAATGGCGCTGATCATGTGACTGATCATGCACTGATCATGTTTGCTATCATATACTGATCATGTGCCTCTGGAGGCAATAAAGAAAGAGCTGAGTAGGCACGAATTATACAGTCAGCAGGCAATAATCATGGAACTCAGCTGTGAGGAATCATGCTGCTCAGCTGGCAATAATCAAGCAGCTGAGCAGGCAGGAATTACGCAGCACAGCTGGCAATTGTCAAGCAGATGACAGGCAGGAATCGTGCAGCTCAGCTGGCAATTGTCAAGCAGATGAGCAGACAGTAATCACGCAGCTCAGCAGGCCCTGATCACGTGACTGAGCATGCACTGTTCACGTGGCTGATCATACACTGATCACGTGATGATCATGCACTGATCACTTGGATATCATGCACTGATCACGTGGCTGATCATACACTGTTCACGTGTCTGACCATGCACTGATCACGTGGCTGATCATACAGTGCTCAGGTAACTGATCATGCACTGATCACGTGGCTATCATGCACTGATCACGTGGCTGAACATGCACTGTTCACGTGGCTGATCACACACCTGTCACGTGACATATCATGCACTGATCACGTGGCACTCATGCACTGATCACGTGGCTGATCATACTCTGCTCACGTAACTCATCATGCACACATCACGTGGCTATCATGCACTGCTCACGTGGCTCGTCATGGAATGATCACGTAGCTACCATATACTGGTCACGTGACTGATCATGCACAGATCACGTGAATGATCATGCACTGTTCACGTGACTGATCATGTACTGATCACGTGACTGATCATGCACTGATCACGTGGCTATCATGCTCTGCTCACGTGGCTGATCATGCAACGATCACGTAGCAACCATGTACTGGTCACGTGACTGATCATGCACTGATCACGTGAATGATCATGCACTGATCACGTGGCTGATCATGCACTGATCACGTGGCTGATCATGCACTGATCACGTGACTGATCATGCACTGATCACGTGGCTATCATGCACTGATCACGTGGCTGATCATGCACTGATCACGTGGCTGATCATGCACTGATCACGTGACTGATCATGCACTGATCACGTGACTGATCATGCACTGATCACGTGGCTATCATGCACTGATCACGTGGCTGATCATGCACTGATCACGTAGCTACCATGTACTGGTCACGTGACTGATCATGCACTGATCACGTGACTGATCATGCACTGATCACGTGGCTATCATGCACTGATCACGTGACTGATCATGCACTGATCACGTCTATCATGCACTGATCACATGACTGTCATGCACTGATCACGTGGCTGATCATGCACTGATCACGTGACTGATCATGCACTGATCACGTGGCTGATCATGCACTGATCACGTGACTGATCATGCACTGATCACGTGACTGATCATGCACTGATCACGTGACTGATCATGCACTGATCACGTGCCTGATCATGCACTGATCACGTGACTGATCATGCACTGATCACGTGGCTATCATGCACTGATCACGTGGCTGATCATGCACTGATCACGTGGCTGATCATGCACTGATACCGTGACTGAGCATGGACTGATCACATGACTATCATGTAGTGATCACGTGACTTAATGGCGCTGATCATGTGACTGATCATGCACTGATCATGTTAGCTATCATACACTGATCATGTGCCTCTGGAGGCAATAAACAAAGAGCTGAGTAGGCACGAATCAAACAGTCAGCAGGCAATGATCATGGAACTCAGGTGTGAGGAATCATGCTGCTCAGCTGGCAATAATCAAGCAGCTGAGCAGGCAGGAATTACGCAGCACAGCTGACAATTGTCAAGCAGATGACAGGCAGGAATCATGCAGCTCAGCTGGCAATTGTCAAGCAGATGAGCAGACAGTAATCACGCAGCTCAGCAGGCCCTGATCACGTGACTGAGCATGCACTGTTCACGTGGCTGATCATACACTGATCACGTAACTGATCATGCACTGATCACGTGGCTATCATGCACTGATCACGTGGCTGATCATACACTGTTCACGTGTTTGACCATGCACTTATCACGTGGCTGATCATACACTGCTCACGTAACTGATCATGCACTGATCACGTGGCTATCATGGACTGATCACGTGGCTGATCATGCACTGATCACGTGACTGATCATGCACTGATCACGTGATATCATGCACTGATCACGTGACTGATCATGCACTGATCACGTGACTGATCATGCACTGATCACGTGACTGATCATGCACTGATCACGTGGCTGATCATGCACTGATCACGTGACTGATCATGCACTGATCACGTGACTGATCATGCACTGATCACGTGGCTATCATGCACTGATCACGTGGCTGATCATGCACTGATCACGTGGCTGATCATGCACTGATCACGTGACTGATCATGCACTGATCACGTGGCATCATGCACTGATCACGTGGCTGATCATGCACTGATCACGTGACTGATCATGCACTGATCACGTGGCTATCATGCACTGATCACGTGGCTGATCATGCACTGATCACGTGGCTACATATACTGGTCACGTGACTGATCATGCACTGATCACGTGGCTGATCATGCACTGATCACATGACTGATCATGCACTGATCACGTGACTGATCATGCACTGATCACGTGGCTATCATGCACTGATCACGTGGCTGATCATGCACTGATCACGTGACTGATCATGCACTGATCACATGACTGATCATGCACTGATCACGTGACTGATCATGCACTGATCACGTGGATGATCATACACTGATCATGTGACAGATCATGCACTGATCACGTGGCTGATCATGCACTGATACCGTGACTGAGCATGGACTGATCACATGACTATCATGTAGTGATCACGTGACTTAATGGCGCTGATCATGTGACTGATCATGCGCTGATCATGTTTGCTATCATACACTGATCATGTGCCTCTGGATGTAATAAACAAAGAGCTGAGTAGGCACGAATCAAACAGTCAGCAGGCAATAATCATGGAACTCAGGTGTGAGGAATCATGCTGCTCAGCTGGCAATAATCAAGCAGCTTAGCAGGCAGGAATTACGCAGCACAGCTGACAATTGTCAAGCAGATGACAGGCAGGAATCGTGCAGCTCAGCTGGCAATTGTCAAGCAGATGAGCAGACAGTAATCACGCGGCTCAGCAGCCCAGATCACGTGACTGAGCATGCAGTGTTCACGTGGCTGATCATACACTGCTCACGTAACTGATAATGCACTGATCACGTGGCTATCATGCACTGATCACGTGGCTGATCATACAGTGTTCACATGTCTGACCATGCACTGATCACGTGGCTGATCATACACTGATCAGTTGGCTATCATGCACTTATTACTTGGCTGATCATACACTGATCACGTAACTGATAATGCACTGATCATCTGGCTATGGTGCACTCATTAATTGGCTATCGTGCACTGATCACGTGGTTGATCATACACTGATCACGAGACTGATCATGCACTAATCACGCCTATATCATGCACTGATCACATGACTGCCCATGCACTGATGACCTGGATGATCATACACTGATCATGCGACAGATCATGCACTGATCACGTGGCTATCATGCACTGCTCACGCGGCTGTTCATGCAATGATCACGTAGCTACCATGTACTGGTCACGTGAGTGATCATGCACTGATCACGTAATTGATCATGCAGTGATCAGGTGACTTATCATGCACTGTTAACGTGAGTGATCATGCACTGATCACGTGACTGATCATGCACTGATCACGTGGCTATCATGCACTGCTCACGTGGCTAATCATGCAATGATCACGTGGCTGATCATCCACTGATCACGTGACTGATCATGTACTGATCACGTGACTGATCATGCACTGATCATGTGGCTATCATGCGCTGATCACTTGGCTGGTCATACACTGATCAGGTGCCTGGTCATGCACAGATTACATGACTGATCATGCACTGAACACGTGACTGATCATGCACTGATCACGTGGCTATAATGCACTACTCACGTGGCTGATCATGCAGTGATCATGTAGCTACCATGTACTGGTCACATGACTGATCATGAACTGATCACATAATTGATCATGCACGGATCACCTGGCTTATCATGCATTGATCATGTGACTGATCATGTGCTGATCATGTTTGGTGTCACACACTGATCATGTGCCTCTGGAGGCAATGAACATAGAGGTGAGTAGGCAGGAATCAGTCAGCAGGCTGTAATCATGGAACTCAGCTCTGAGAAATCATGCTGCTCAGCTGGCAATAATCAAGTAGATGACCAGGCAGGAATTACGCAGCACAGGTGGCAATTGTCAAGGAGATGACAGGCAGGAATCGTGCAGCTCAGCTGGAAATTGTCAAGCAGATGAGCAGACAGTAATCATGCAGCTCAGCAGGCCCAGATCACGTGACTGAGCATGCACTGTTCACATGGCTGATCACACATCTATCACGTGACTGATCATGCACTGATCATGTGACTGATCATGCACTGATCACGTAGCTATCTTGCACTGATCACTTGGCTGATCATACACTCATCACGGGACTGATCGTGCACTGATCACGGCGCTATCATGCATTGACTACATGACTCACATGCACTGATCACGTGGATGATCATGCACTGATCACGTGACTGACCATGCACTGATCACGTGACTGATCAGGCACTGATCAAATGGCTGATCATGCACTGTTCACGTGGCTATCATGCACTGCTCACGTGGCTGATCAGGCAATGATCACGTAGCTACCATGTACTGGTCACGTGATTTATCATGCACTGATCACGTAATTGATCCTGCACTGATCATGTGGCTGATCATGCACTGATCACGTGGCTGATCATCCACTGATCCTGTGACTTATCATGCACTGATCACGTGACTGATAATGCACTGATCACGTGGCTATCATGCACTGATCACTTGGCTGGTCATACACTGATCACGTGCCTGGTCATGCACGGATTACATGACTGATCATGCACTGAACATGTGACTGATCATGCACTGATCACGTGGCTATCATGCACTACTCACGTGGCTGATCATGCAATGATCATGTAGCTACCATGTACCGGTCACGTGACTGATCATACACCCATCAGGTGACGGATCATGCACTGATCACGTGGCTATCATGCACTGTTCACGTGGCTGATCATACACTGATCACCTGCCTGGTCATGCACAGATGACGTGACAAATCATGAACTGATCACATAGCTATCATGAACTGATCACCTGGCTGATCATGCACTGATCACATGGCTGATCATGCACTGATACCGTGAGTGAGCATGGACTGATCACATGACTATCATGTAGTGATCACGTGACTTAATGGCTCTGATCATGTGACTGATCATGCGCTGATCATGTTTGTTATCATACACTGATCATGTGCCTCTGGAGGCAATAAACAAAGAGCTGAGTAGGCACGAATCAAACAGTCAGCAGGCAATAATCATGGAACTCAGGTGTGAGGAATCATGCTGCTCAGCTGGCAATTGTCAAGCAGATGAGCAGGCAGTAATCACGCAGCTCAGCAGGCCCTGATCACGTGACTGAGCATGCACTGTTCACGTGGCTGATCATACACTGATCACGTGATGATCATGCACTGATCACTTGGATATCATGCATTGATCACATGGCTGATCATACACTGTTCACGTGTCTGACCATGCACTGATCACGTGGCTGATCATACAGTGCTCAGGTAACTGATCATGCACTGATCACGTGGCTATCATGGACTGATCATGCGGCTGAACATGCACTGTTCAGGTGGCTGATCACACACCTGTCACGTGACATATCTTGCACTGATCACGTGGCACTCATACACTGATCACGTGGCTGATCATACTCTGTACACGTAACTCATCATGCACACATCACGTGGCTATCATGCACTGCTCACGTGGCTCGTCATGGAATGATCACATAGCTACCATATACTGGTCACGTGACTGATCATGCACAGATCACGTAAATGATCATGCACTGTTCACGTGACTGATCATGTACTGATCACGTAACTGATCATGCACTGATCACGTGGCTTTCATGCTCTGCTCACGTGGCTGATCATGCAACGATCACGTAGCAACCATGTACTGGGCACGTGACTGATCATGCACTGATCACGTAATTGATCCTGCACTGATCACGTGGCTCATCATGCACTGATCATGTGGCTTTCATGCACTGATCACGTGGCTATCATGCACTGATCACGTGGCTATCATGCACTGATCACGTGGCTGATCACGCAATGTTCACGTATCTACCATGTACTGGTCACGTGACTGATCATGCACTGAACACGTAATTGATCCTGCACTGATCACATGGCTCATCACGCACTGATCAGGTGGCTGATCACACTGATCACGTGACTGATCATGTACAGATCACGTGAATAATCATGAAGTGATCACGTGGCTGATCCTGCACTGATCACGTGGATATCATGCACTGATCATGTGGCTGATCACACACGTATCACCTGACTGATCATGCACTGCTCACGTGGCTGATCATGCAATGATCACACAGCTACGATATACTGTTCACATGACTGATCATGCACTGATCACATAATTGATCATGCACTGATCACCTGGCTTATCATGCATTAATCATGTGACTGATCATGTGCTGATCATGTTTGGTGTCACACACTGATCATGTGCATCTGCAGGCAATGAACAAAGAGCTGAGTAGGCAGGAATCAGTCAGCAGGCTATAATCATGGAACTCACCTTTGATAAATCATGCTGCTCAGCTGGCAATAATCAAGTAGATGAGCAGGCAGGAATTATGCAGCACAGGTGGCAATTGTCAAGGAGATGACAGGCAGGAATCGTACAGCTCAGCTGGCAATTGTCAAGCAGATGAGCAGACACTAATCACGCAGCTCAGCAGGCCCTTATCACGTGACTGAGCATGCAGTGTTCACCTGGCTGATTATGCACTGATCACGTGATGATCATGCACTGATCACTTGGATATCATGCACTGATCACGTGGCTGATCATACACTGTTCACGGGTCTGACCATGCACTGATCACGTGGCTCATCATACACTGCTCAGGTAACTGATCATGCACTGATCACGTGGCTATCATGCACGGATCACGTGGCTGAACATGCACTGTTCACGTGGCTGATCACACACCTGTCACGTGACATATCATGCACTGATCACGTGGCACTCATGCACTGATCACGTGGCTGATCATACTCTGCTCAGGTAACTGATCATGCACACATCACGTGGCTATCATGCACTGCTCACGGGGCTCATAATGGAATGATCACGTAGCTACCATATACTGGTCACGTGACTGATCATGCACAGTTCACGTCAATGATCATGCACTGTTCAAGTGACTGATCATGTACTGATCACGTGACTGATCATGCACTGATCACGTGGCTATCATGCTCAGCTCACGTGGCTGATCATGCAAGAATCTCGTAACAACCATGTACTTGTCACGTGACTGATCATGCACTGATCACGTAATTGATCCTGCACTGATCACGTGGCTCATCATGCACTGATCACGTGGCTGATCACACATGTATCACGTGACTGATCATGCACTGATCACGTGGCTCTCATGCACTGATCATGTGGCTATCATGCACTGATCACGTAGCTATCATGCACTGATCACGTGGCTGTTCACGCAATGATCACGTAGCTACCATGTACTGGTTATGTGACTGATCATGCACTGATCACGAATTGATCCTGCACTGATCACATGGCTCATCACGCACTGATCACGTGGCTGATCACACACTGATCACGTGACTGATCATATACAGATCACGTAAATAATCATGAAGTGATCACGTGGCTATTCTGCACTGATCCCGTGGATAACATGCACTGATCACGTGGCTGATCACACACGTATCACGTGATTGATCATGCACTGATCACGTGGCTATCATGCACTGATCACGTGGCTATCATGCACTGATCACGTGGCTGATCATGCACTGCTCACGTGGCTGATCATGCAATGATCACGCAGCTACCATGTACTGGTCACATGACTGATCATGCACTGATCACGTAATTGATCATGCACTGATCACCTGGCTTATCATGCATTGATTATGTGACTGATCATGTGCTGATCATGTTTGGTGTCACACACTGATCATGTGCCTCTGGAGGCAATGAACATAGGGCTGAGTAGGCAGGAATCATCAGCAGGCTATAATCATGGAACTCTGTTCTGAGAAATCATGCTGCTCAGCTGGCAATAATCAAGTAGATGAGCAGGCAGGAATTACGCAGCACAGGTGGCAACTGTCAAGGAGATGACAGGCAGGAATCGTGCAGCTCAGCTGTAAATGGTCAAGTAGATGAGCAGACAGTAATCACGCAGCTCAGCAGGCCCTGATCACGTGACTGAGCATGCACTGTTCACGTGGCTGATCACACACCTATCACGTGACTGATCATGCACTGATCATGTGACTGATCATGCACTTATCACGTGGCTATCATGCACTGATCACTTGGCTGGACATACACTGATCACGTGCCTGGTCATGCACTGATCACGTGGCTGATCATGCACTGATCACGTGACTGATCATGCACTGATCTTGTGTCTGATCATGCACTGATCACGTGGCTGATCATGCACTGCTCACGTGGCTGATCATGGATGATCACACAGCTACCATGTACTGGTCACATGACTGATCATGCACTGATCACATAATTGATCATGCACTGATCACCTGGCTTATCATGCATTGATCATGTGACTGATCATGTGCTGATCATGTTTGGTGTCACACACTGATCATGTGCCTCTGGAGGCAAGGAACATAGAGCTGAGTAGGCAGGAATCAGTCAGCAGGCTATAATCGTGGAACTCAGCTCTGAGAAATCATGCTGCTCAGCTGGCAATAATCAAGTAGATGAGCAGGCAGGAATTACGCAGCACAGGTGGCAATTGTCAAGGAGATGACAGGCAGGAATAGTGCAGCTCAGCTGGCAATTGTCAAGCAGATGAGCAGACAGTAATCACACAGCTCAGCAGGCCCTGATCACGTGACTGAGCATGCACTGTTCACGTCGCTGATCACACACCTATCACGTGACTGATCATGCACATATCACGTAATTGATCATGCACTGGTCATGTGGCTGATCATGCACTGATCACGTGGCTGATCATGCACTGATCACGTGGCACTCATGCACTGATCACGTGGCTGATCATACACTGATCACGTGACTGATCATGCACTGATAATGTGGCTATCATGCACTGATCACTTGGCTGGTCATACTGATCACGTGCCTCGTCATGCACTGATCACGTGGCTGATCATGCACTGATCATGTGGCTGGTCATACTGATCACGTGCCTGTCATGCACTGATCACGTGCCTGATCATGCACTGATCACGTGACTGATCATGCACTGATCACGTGGCTATCATGCAGTGATCACGTGGCTATCATGCACAGATCACATGGCTGATCATGAAATGATCACCAAGCTATCATATACTGGTCACGTGACTGATCATGCACTGATCACGTGGCTGATCATGCACTGCTCACGTGACTGATCATGCACAGATCACGTGACTGATCATGCACTGATCACGTGGCTATCATGCACTGCTCACGTGGCTGATCATGCAATGATCACGCAGCTACCATGTACTGGTCACATGACTGATCATGCACTGATCACATAATTGATCATGCACTGATCACCTGGCTTATCATGCATTGATCATGTGACTGATCATGTGCTGATCATGTTTGGTGTCACACACGGATCATGTGCCTCTGGAGGCAATGAACATAGAGCTGAGTAGGCACGAATCAGTCAGCAGGCTATAATCGTGGAACTCAGCTCTGAGAAATCATGCTGCTCAGCTGGCAATAATCAAATAGATGAGCAGGCAGGAATTACGCAGCACAGGTGGCAATTGTCAAGGAGATGACAGGCAGGAATCGTGCAGCTCAACTGGAAATTGTCAAGCAGATGAGCAGACAGTAATCACGCAGCTCAGCAGGCCCTGATCACGTGACTGAGCATGCACTGTTCACATGGCTTATCACACACCTATCACGTGACTGATCATGCACTGATCATGTGACTGATCATGCACTGATCACGTAGCTATCTTGCACTGATCACTTGGCTGATCATACACTCATCATGGGACTGATCGTGCACTGATCACGGTGCTATCATGCATTGACTACATGACTCACATGCACTGATCACGTGGATGATAATGCACTGATCACGTGACTTACAATGCACTGATCACGTGACTGATCATGCACTGATCACATGGCTGATCATGCACTGATCACGTGGCTATCATGCACTGCTCTTGTGGCTGATCTGGCAATGCTCACGTAGCTACCATGTACTGCTCACGTGACTGATCATGCACTAATCACGTAATTGATCATGCACTGATCATGTGGCTGATCATGTACTGATCACGTGGCTGATCATACACTGATCACGTGACTGATCATGCACTGATCACGTGACTGATCATGCACTGATCACGTGAGTATCATGCACTGATCACTTGGCTGGACATACACTGATCACGTGCCTGGTCCTGCACTGATCACGTGGCTGATCATGCACTGATCACGTGACTGATCATTCACTGCTCACGTGGCTGATCATGCAATGATCACGCAGCTATCATGTACTGATCACATGACTGATCATGCACTGATCACGTAATTGATCATGCACTGATCACCTGGCTTATCATGCATTGATTATGTGACTGATCATGTGCTGATCATGTTTGGTGTCACACACTGATCATGTGCCTCTGGAGGCAATGAACATAGGGCTGAGTAGGCAGGAATCATCAGCAGGCTATAATCATGGAACTCTGTTCTGAGAAATCATGCTGCTCAGCTGGCAATAATCAAGTAGATGAGCAGGCAGGAATTACGCAGCACAGGTGGCAATTGTCAAGGAGATGACAGGCAGGAATCGTGCAGCTCAGCTGGAAATGGTCAAGTAGATGAGCAGACAGTAATCACGCAGCTCAGCAGGCCCTGATCACGTGACTGAGCATGCACTGTTCACGTGGCTGATCACACACCTATCACGTGACTGATCATGCACTGATCATGTGACTGATCATGCACTTATCACGTGGCTATCATGCACTGATCACTTGGCTGGACATACACTGATCACGTGCCTGGTCATGCACTGATCACGTGGCTGATCATGCACTGATCACGTGACTGATCATGCACTGATCTTGTGTCTGATCATGCACTGATCACGTGGCTAACATGCACTGCTCACGTGGCTGATCATGTGATGATCACGCAGCTACCATGTACTGGTCACATGACTGATCATGCACTGATCACATAATTGATCATGCACTGATCACCTGGCTTATCATGCATTGATAATGTGACTGATCATGTGCTGATCATGTTTGGTGTCACACACTGATCATGTGCCTCTGGAGGCAAGGAACATAGAGCTGAGTAGGCAGGAATCAGTCAGCAGGCTATAATCGTGGAACTCAGCTCTGAGAAATCATGCTGCTCAGCTGGCAATAATCAAGTAGATGAGCAGGCAGGAATTACGCAGCACAGGTGGCAATTGTCAAGGAGATGACAGGCAGGAATCCTGCAGCTCAGCTGGCAATTGTCAAGCAGATGAGCAGACAGTAATCACGCAGCTCAGCAGGCCCTGATCACGTGACTGAGCATGCACTGTTCACGTCGCTGATCACACACCTATCACGTGACTGATCATGCACATATCACGTAATTGATCATGCACTGGTCATGTGGCTGATCATGCACTGATCACGTGGCTGATCATGCACTGATCACGTGGCACTCATGCACTGATCACGTGGCTGATCATACACTGATCACGTGACTGATCATGCACTGATAATGTGGCTATCATGCACTGATCACTTGGCTGGTCATACTGATCACGTGCCTCGTCATGCACTGATCACGTGGCTGATCATGCACTGATCATGTGGCTGGTCATACTGATCACGTGCCTGTCATGCACTGATCACGTGCCTGATCATGCACTGATCACGTGACTGATCATGCACTGATCACGTGGCTATCATGCAGTGATCACGTGGCTATCATGCACAGATCACATGGCTGATCATGAAATGATCACGTGGCTATCATATACTGGTCACGTGACTGATCATGCACTGATCACGTGGCTGATCATGCACTGCTCACGTGACTGATCATGCACAGATCACGTGACTGATCATTCACAGATCACGTGACTGATCATGCACTGATCACGTGGCTATCATGCACTGCTCACGTGGCTGATCATGCAATGATCACGCAGCTACCATGTACTGGTCACATGACTGATCATGCACTGATCACATAATTGATCATGCACTGATCACCTGGCTTATCATGCATTGATCATGTGACTGATCATGTGCTGATCATGTTTGGTGTCACACACGGATCATGTGCCTCTGGAGGCAATGAACATAGAGCTGAGTAGGCAGGAATCAGTCAGCAGGCTATAATCGTGGAACTCAGCTCTGAGAAATCATGCTGCTCAGCTGGCAATAATCAAATAGATGAGCAGGCAGGAATTACGCAGCACAGGTGGCAATTGTCAAGCAGATGACAGGCAGGAATCGTGCAGCTCAGCTGGAAATTGTCAAGCAGATGAGCAGACAGTAATCACGCAGCTCAGCAGGCCCTGATCACGTGACTGAGCATGCACTGTTCACATGGCTTATCACACACCTATCACGTGACTGATCATGCACTGATCATGTGACTGATCATGCACTGATCACGTAGCTATCTTGCACTGATCACTTGGCTGATCATACACTCATCATGGGACTGATCATGCACTGATCACGGTGCTATCATGCATTGACTACATGACTCCACATGCCCTGATCACGTGGATGATAATGCACTGATCACGTGACTTACAATGCACTGATCACGTGACTGATCATGCACTGATCACATGGCTGATCATGCACTGGTCACGTGGCTATCATGCACTGCTCTTGTGGCTGATCTGGCAATGCTCACGTAGCTACCATGTACTGCTCACGTGACTGATCATGCACTAATCACGTAATTGATCATGCACTGATCACGTGGCTGATCATGTACTGATCACGTGGCTGATCATACACTGATCACGTGACTGATCATGCACTGATCACGTGACTGATCATGCACTGATCACGTGGCTATCATGCACTGATCACTTGGCTGATCATGCACTGATCACGTGCCTGGTCCTGCACTGATCACGTGGCTGATCATGCACTGATCACGTGACTGATCATTCACTGATCACATGGCTGATCATGCACTGATCACGTGGCTATCAAGCACTGATCACGTGGCTGATCATGCAATGATCACGTAGCTATCATGTACTGGTCACGTGACTGATCATGCACTGATCACGTAATTGATCATGCACTGATCATGTGGCTGATCATGCACTGATCACGTGGCTGATCATACACTGATCACGTGACTGATCATGCACTGATCACGTGACTGATCATGCACTGATCACGTGGCTATTATGCACTGATCACGTGGCTGATCATACACTGATCACGTGCCTGATCATGCACTGATCACGTGGCTGATCATGCACTGATCACGTGACTGATCATGCACTGATCTCGTGTCTGATCGTGCACTGATCACGTGGCTATCATGCACTGCTCACGTGACTGATCATGCGATGATCTCGTGTCTGATCATGCACTGATCACGCAGCTACCATGTACTGGTCACGTGACTGATCATGCACTGATCACATGATTGATCATGCACTGATCACCTGGCTTATCATGCATTGATCATGTGACTGATCATGTGCTGATCATGTTTGGTATCACACACTGATCATGTGCATCTGGAGGCAATGAACATAGAGCTGATTAGGCAGGAATCAGTCAGCAGGCAATAATCATGGAACTCAACTCTGAGAAATCATGCTGCTCAGCTGGCAATAATCAAATAGATGAGCAGGCAGGAATTACGCATCACAGGTGGCAATTGTCAGGGAGATGACAGGCAGGAATCGTGCAACTCAGCTGGAAATTGTCAAGCAGATGAGCAGACAGTAATCACGCAGCTCAGCAGGCCCTGATCACGTGACTGAGCATGCACTGTTCACATGGCTGATCGCTCACCTATCACGTGACTGATCATGCACTGATCATGTGACTGATCATGCACTGATCATGTAGCTATCTTGTACTGATCACTTGGCTGATCATACACTCATCACGGGACTGATCGTGCACTGATCACGGCGCAATCATGCATTGACTACATGACTCCACATGCACTGATCACGTGGATGATCATGCACTGATCACGTGACTGATCATGCACTGATCACGTGGCTATCATGCACTGATCACGTGGCTGTTCATGCAATGATCACGTGGCTACCATGTACTGGTCACGTGCCTGATCATGCACTGATCATGTAATTGATCATGCACTGATCTTGTGGCTGATCATGCACTGATCACGTGGCTGATCATACACTGATCATGTGACTGATCATGCACTGATCACGTGACTGATCATGCACTGATCACGTGGCTATCATGCACTGATCACTTTGCTGGACATACACTGATCACGTGCCTGGTCATGCACTGATCACTTGGCTGATCATGCACTGATCACGTGACTGATCATGCACTGATCTCGTGACTGATCATGCACTGATCACGTGGCTATCATGCACTGCTCACGTGGCTGATCATGCAATGATCACGTAGCTACCATGTACTTGTCACGTGACTGATCATGCACTGATCACATGGCTGATCATGCACTGATCACGTGACTGATCATGCTCTCATCACGTGGCTGATCATGCGATATTCACGCAGCTACCATGTACTGGTCACATGACTGATCATGCACTGATCACGTGTCTGATCATGCAGTGATCACGTGGCTATCGTGCACTACTCACGTGGCTGATCATGCAATGATCATGTAGCTACCATGTACAGGTCACGTGAATGATCATACACCCATCAGGTGACTGATCATGCACTGATCACGTGGCTATCATGCACTGATCACGAGACTGATCATGCACTGATCACGTGTATATCATGCACTGATCACATGACTCCCCATGCACTGATCACGTGGATGATCATACACTAATCATGTGACAGATCATGCACTGATCACGTGGCTGATCATGCACTGATACCGTGACTGAGCATGGACTGATCACATGACTATCAGGTAGTGATCACGTGACTTAATGACGCTGATCATGTGACTGATCATTCGCTGATCATGTATGCTATCATACACTGATCATGTGCCTCTGGAGGCAATAAACAAAGAGCTGAGTAGGCACGAATCATACAGTCAGCAGGCAAGAATCATGGAACTCAGGTGTGAGGAATCATGCTGCTCAGCTGGCAATAATCAAGCAGCTAGCAGGCAGGAATTACACAGCACAGCTGGCAATTGTCAAGCAGATGACAGGCAGGAATCGTGCAGCGCAGCTGCCAATTGTAAAGCAGATGAGCAGACAGTAATCACGCAGCTCAGGAGGCCCTGATCACGTGACTGAGCATGCACTGTTCACGTGGCTGATCATACACTGATCACGTGATTGATCATGCACTGATCACTTGGATATCATGCACTGATCACGTGGCTGATCATACACTGTTCACGTATCTGACCATGCACTGATCACTTGGCTATCATGCACTGAATACGTGGCTGAACATGCACTGTTCACGTGGCTGATCACACACCTGTCACGTGACATATCATGCACTGATCACCTGGCACTCATGCACTAATCACGTGGCTGATCATACTCTGCTCACGTAACTGATCATGCACACATCACGTGGCTATCATGCACAGCTCACGTGGCTCGTCATGGAATGATCACGTAGCTACCATATACTGGTCACGTGACTGATCATGCACAGATCACGTAAATGATCATGCACTGTTCACGTGACTGATCATGTACTGATCACGTGACTGATCATGCACTGATCACGTGGCTATCATGGTCTGCTCACGTGGCTGATCATGCAACGATCACGTGGCAACCATGTACTGGTCACGTGACTGATCATGCACTGATCACGTAATTGATCCTGCACTGATCACGTGGCTCATCACGCACTGATCCGGTGGCTGATCACACACGTATCACGTGACTGATCATGCACTGATCACGTGACTAATCATGCACTGATCACGTGGCTATCATGCACTGATCACGTGGATATCATGCACTGATCACGTGGCTGATCACACACGTATCACTTGACTGATCATGCACTGATCACGTGGCTATCATGCACTGATCACGTGGCTGATCATGCACTGATATCATGCACTGATCACGTGGCTGATCACACACTGATCACGTGACTGATCATGCACTGATCACGTGGCTATCATGCACTGATCACGTGGCTGATCATGCACTGATCACGTAGCTATCATGCACTTGTCACGTGACTGATCATGCACTGATCACGTGGCTGATCATGCACTGATCACGTGACTGATCATGCACTGATCACGTGGCTGATCATGCACTGATCACGCAGCTATCATGCACTGATCACGTGACTGATCATGCACTGATCACGTGGCTGATCATGCACTGATCACGTAACTGATCATGCACTGATCACATGGCTTATCATGCACTGATCATGTGACTGATCATGTGCTGATCATGTTTGGTATCATACACTGATCATGTGCCTCTGGAGGCAATGAACAAAGAGCTGAGTAGGCACGAATCAGTAGGCAATAATCATGGAACTCAGCTGTGAGAAATCATGCTGCTCAGCTGGCAATAATCAAGCAGCTGAGCAGGCAGGAATTATGCAGCACAGCTGGCAATTGTCAAGCAGATGACAGGCAGGAATCGTGCAGCTCAGCTGGCAATTGTCAAGCAGATGAGCAGACAGTAATCACGCAGCTCAGCAGGCCCTGATCACGTGACTGAGCATGCACTGTTCACGTGGCTGATCATACACTGATCACGTGACTGATCATGCACTGATCACGTGGCTATCATGCACTGATCACGTGGCTGATCATGCACTGATCACGTGATTGTATGCACTGATCACGTGGCTGATCATGCACTGATCACGTGGCTGATCATGCACTGATCACGTGACTGATCATGCACTGATCACGTGGCTATCATGCACTGATCACGTGGCTGATCATACACTGATCATTGGACTGATCATGCACTGATCACGTGCTATCATGCACTGATACATGACTCATCATGCACTGATCACGTGCTGATCATGCACTGATCACGTGACTGATCATGCACTGATCACGTGACTGATCATGCACTGATCACGTGGCTGATCATGCACTGATCACGGGACTGATCATGCACTGATCACGTGGCTGATCATGCACTGATCACGTAGCTACCATGTACTGGTCACGTGACTGATCATGCACTGATCACGTGGCTGATCATGCACTGATCACGGGACTGATCATGCACTGATCACGTGGCTGATCATGCACTGATCACGTGGCTATCATGCACTGATCACGTGGCTGATCATGCACTGATCACGTAGCTACCATGTACTGATCACGTGACTGATCATGCACTGATCACGTAATTGATCATGCACTGATCACGTGGCTGATCATGCACTGATCACGTGACTGATCATGCACTGATCACTGGACTGATCATGCACTGATCACGTGACTATCATGCACTGATCACGTGGCTGATCATGCACTGATCACGTGACTGATCATGCACTGATCACGTGACTGATCATGCACTGATCACGTGGCTATCATGCACTGATCACGTGGCTGATCATGCACTGATCACGTGGCTGATCATGCACTGATCACGTGACTGATCATGCACTGATCACGTGGCTATCATGCACTGATCACGTGGCTGATCATGCACTGATCACGTGGCTGATCATGCACTGATCACGTGACTGATCATGCACTGATCACGTGGTATCATGCACTGATCACGTGGCTGATCATGCACTGATCACGTGGCTGATCATGCACTGATCACGTGGCTGATCATGCACTGATCACGTGGCTGATCATGCACTGATCACGTGGCTATCATGCACTGATCACGTGGCTGATCATGCACTGATCACGTAGCTGATCATGCACTGATCACGTGACTGATCATGCACTGATCACGTAATTGATCATGCACTGATCACGTGACTGATCATGCACTGATCACGTGACTGATCATGCACTGATCACGTGGCTATCATGCACTGATCACGTGGCTGATCATGCAATGATCACGTAGCTACCATGTACTGGTCACGTGACTGATCATGCACTGATCACGTAATTGATCATGCACTGATCACGTGGCTGATCATGCACTGATCACGTGACTGATCATGCACTGATCACGTGACTGATCATGCACTGATCACGTGGCTATCATGCACTGATCACGTGGCTGATCATGCACTGATCACGTGACTGATCATGCACTGATCACGTGACTGATCATGCACTGATCACGTGGCTGATCATGCACTGATCACGTGGCTGATCATGCACTGATCACGTGGCTGATCATGCACTGATCACGTGGCTGATCATGCACTGATCACGTGACTGATCATGCACTGATCACGTGGCTATCATGCACTGATCACGTGGCTGATCACACACTGATCACGTGACTGATCATGCACTGATCACGTGGCTATCATGCACTGCTCACGTGGCTGTCATGGAATGATCACGTAGCTACCATATACTGGTCACGTGACTGATCATGCACTGATCACGTAAATGATCATGCACTGATCACGTGACTGATCATGCACTGATCACGTGACTGATCATGCACTGATCACGTGGCTATCATGCACTGCTCACGTGGCTGATCATGCAACGATCACGTAGCAACCATGTACTGGTCACGTGACTGATCATGCACTGATCACGTAATTGATCATGCACTGATCACGTGGCTCATCATGCACTGATCACGTGGCTGATCACACATGATCACGTGACTGATCATGCACTGATCACGTGGCTATCATGCACTGATCACGTGGCTATCATGCACTGATCACGTGGCTGATCACACACGTATCACGTGACTGATCATGCACTGATCACGTGGCTATCATGCACTGATCACGTGGCTATCATGCACTGATCACGTGGCTGATCATGCACTGATCACGTAGCTACCATGCACTGATCACGTGACTGATCATGCACTGATCACGTAACTGATCATGCACTGATCACGTGACTGATCATGCACTGATCACGTGACTGATCATGCACTGATCACGTGACTGATCATGCACTGATCACGTGGCTATCATGCACTGATCACGTGGCTGATCATGCACTGATCACGTAGCTGATCATGCACTGATCACGTGACTGATCATGCACTGATCACGTAATTGATCATGCACTGATCACGTGGCTGATCATGCACTGATCACGTGGCTGATCATGCACTGATCACGTGACTGATCATGCACTGATCACGTGACTGATCATGCACTGATCACGTGGCTATCATGCACTGATCACGTGACTGATCATGCACTGATCACGTGCCTGATCATGCACTGATCACGTGACTGATCATGCACTGATCACGTGACTGATCATGCACTGATCACGTGGCTATCATGCACTGATCACGTGGCTGATCATGCACTGATCACGTAGCTACCATGCACTGGTCACGTGACTGATCATGCACTGATCACGTGACTGATCATGCACTGATCACGTGGCTATCATGCACTGATCACGTGGCTGATCATGCACTGATCACGTGACTGATCATGCACTGATCACGTGACTGATCATGCACTGATCACGTGGCTATCATGCACTGATCACGTGGCTGATCATGCACTGATCACGTGGCTGATCATGCACTGATCACGTGACTGATCATGCACTGATCACGTGACTGATCATGCACTGATCACGTGGCTATCATGCACTGATCACGTGGCTGATCATGCACTGATCACGTAGCTACCATGTACAGATCACGTGACTGATCATGCACTGATCACGTGACTGATCATGCACTGATCACGTGGCTATCATGCACTGATCACGTGACTGATCATGCACTGATCACGTCTATATCATGCACTGATCACGTGACTGATCATGCACTGATCACGTGGCTGATCATGCACTGATCACGTGACTGATCATGCACTGATCACGTGGCTGATCATGCACTGATCACGTGACTGATCATGCACTGATCACGTGACTGATCATGCACTGATCACGTGACTGATCATGCACTGATCACGTGGCTATCATGCACTACTCACGTGGCTGATCATGCAATGATCATGTAGCTACCATGTACTGGTCACGTGACTGATCATACACCCATCAGGTGACTGATCATGCACTGATCACGTGGCTATCATGCACTGATCACGTGGCTGATCATGCACTGATCACGTGCCTTATCATGCACTGATCACGTGACTGATCATGCACTGATCACGTGGCTGATCATGCACTGATCACGTGGCTGATCATGCACTGATCACGTGGCTGATCATGCACTGATACCGTGACTGAGCATGGACTGATCACATGACTATCATGTAGTGATCACGTGACTTAATGGCGCTGATCATGTGACTGATCATGCGCTGATCATGTTTGCTATCATATACTGATCATGTGCCTCTGGAGGCAATAAACAAAGAGCTGAGTAGGCACGAATCAAACAGTCAGCAGGCAATAATCATGGAACTCAGGTGTGAGGAATCATGCTGCTCAGCTGGCAATAATCAAGCAGCTGAGCAGGCAGGAATTACGCAGCACAGCTGACAATTGTCAAGCAGATGACAGGCAGGAATCGTGCAGCTCAGCTGGCAATTGTCAAGCAGATGAGCAGACAGTAATCACGCAGCTCAGCAGGCCCTGATCACGTGACTGAGCATGCACTGTTCACGTGGCTGATCATACACTGATCACGTGACTGATCATGCACTGATCACGTGGCTATCATGCACTGATCACGTGGCTGATCATACACTGTTCACGTGTCTGATCATGCACTGATCACGTGGCTGATCATGCACTGATCACGTGGCTGATCATGCACTGATCACGTGGCTGATCATGCACTGATCACGTGGCTGATCATGCACTGATCACGTGACTGATCATGCACTGATCACGTGGCTGATCATGCACTGATCACGTGGCTATCATGCACTGATCACGTGGCTGATCATGCACTGATCACGTGACTGATCATGCACTGATCACGTGGCTATCATGCACTGATCACTGGCTATCATGCACTGATCACGTGGCTGATCATGCACTGATCACGTGACTGATCATGCACTGATCACGTCTATATCATGCACTGATCACGTGACTGATCATGCACTGATCACGTGGATGATCATGCACTGATCACGTGACTGATCATGCACTGATCACGTGGCTGATCATGCACTGATCACGTAGCTACCATGTACTGATCACGTGACTGATCATGCACTGATCACGTAATTGATCATGCACTGATCACGTGACTGATCATGCACTGATCACGTGACTGATCATGCACTGATCACGTGACTGATCATGCACTGATCACGTGGCTATCATGCACTGATCACGTGGCTGATCATGCACTGATCACGTAGCTACCATGCACTGATCACGTGACTGATCATGCACTGATCACGTGATGATCATGCACTGATCACGTGGCTATCATGCACTGATCACGTGGCTGATCATGCACTGATCACGTGCCTGATCATGCACTGATCACGTGACTGATCATGCACTGATCACGTGGCTATCATGCACTGATCACGTGGCTGATCATGCACTGATCACGTGGCTGATCATGCACTGATCACGTGACTGATCATGCACTGATCACGTGACTGATCATGCACTGATCACGTGGCTATCATGCACTGATCACGTGGCTGATCATGCACTGATCATGTAGCTACCATGCACTGGTCACGTGACTGATCATGCACTGATCACGTGACTGATCATGCACTGATCACGTGGCTATCATGCACTGATCACGTGACTGATCATGCACTGATCACGTCTATATCATGCACTGATCACGTGACTGATCATGCACTGATCACGTGGCTGATCATGCACTGATCACGTGACTGATCATGCACTGATCACGTGGCTGATCATGCACTGATCACGTGACTGATCATGCACTGATCACGTGACTGATCATGCACTGATCACGTGACTGATCATGCACTGATCACGTGGCTATCATGCACTGATCACGTGACTGATCATGCACTGATCACGTGACTGATCATGCACTGATCACGTGGCTATCATGCACTGATCACGTGGCTGATCATGCATGATCACGCAGCTACCATGCACTGATCACGTGACTGATCATGCACTGATCACGTGACTGATCATGCACTGATCACGTGGCTATCATGCACTGATCACGTGGCTGATCATGCACTGATCACGTAGCTATCATGCACTGATCACGTGACTGATCATGCACTGATCACGTGACTGATCATGCACTGATCACGTGGCTGATCATGCACTGATCACGTGGCTGATCATGCACTGATCACGTGGCTGATCATGCACTGATCACGTGACTGATCATGCACTGATCACGTGACTGATCATGCACTGATCACGTGGCTATCATGCACTGATCACGTGGCTGATCATGCACTGATCACGTGCCTGATCATGCACTGATCACATGACTGATCATGCACTGATCACGTGACTGATCATGCACTGATCACGTGGCTATCATGCACTACTCACGTGGCTGATCATGCAATGATCATGTAGCTACCATGTACTGGTCACGTGACTGATCATACACCCATCAGGTGACTGATCATGCACTGATCACGTGGCTGATCATGCACTGATCACGTGACTGATCATGCACTGATCACGTGACTGATCATGCACTGATCACATGGCTATCATGAACTGATCACGTGGCTGATCATGCACTGATCACGTGGCTGATCATGCACTGATACCGTGACTGAGCATGGACTGATCACATGACTATCATGTAGTGATCACGTGACTTAATGGCGCTGATCATGTGACTGATCATGCGCTGATCATGTTTGCTATCATACACTGATCATGTGCCTCTGGAGGCAATAAACAAAGAGCTGAGTAGGCACGAATCAAACAGTCAGCAGGCAATAATCATGGAACTCAGGTGTGAGGAATCATGCTGCTCAGCTGGCAATAATCAAGCAGCTGAGCAGGCAGGAATTACGCAGCACAGCTGGCAATTGTCAAGCAGATGACAGGCAGGAATCGTGCAGCTCAGCTGGCAATTGTCAAGCAGATGAGCAGACAGTAATCACGCAGCTCAGCAGGCCCTGATCACGTGACTGAGCATGCACTGTTCACGTGGCTGATCATACACTGATCACGTGATGATCATGCACTGATCACTTGGATATCATGCACTGATCACGTGGCTGATCATACACTGTTCACGTGTCTGACCATGCACTGATCACGTGGCTGATCATACACTGCTCACGTAACTGATCATGCACTGATCACGTGGCTATCATGCACTGATCACGTGGCTGAACATGCACTGTTCACGTGGCTGATCACACACCTGTCACGTGACATATCATGCACTGATCACGTGGCACTCATGCACTGATCACGTGGCTGATCATACTCTGCTCAGGTAACTGATCATGCACACATCACGTGGCTATCATGCACTGCTCACGGGGCTCGTCATGGAATGATCACGTAGCTACCATATACTGGTCACGTGACTGATCATGCACAGTTCACGTAAATGATCATGCACTGTTCAAGTGACTGATCATGTACTGATCACGTGACTGATCATGCACTGATCACGTGGCTATCATGCTCAGCTCACGTGGCTGATCATGCAAGATCACGTAGCAACCATGTACTGGTCACGTGACTGATCATGCACTGATCACGTAATTGATCATGCACTGATCACGTGGCTCATCATGCACTGATCACGTGGCTGATCACACATGTATCACGTGACTGATCATGCACTGATCACGTGGCTATCATGCACTGATCACGTGGCTATCATGCACTGATCACGTGGCTATCATGCACTGATCACGTGGCTGATCATGCACTGATCACGTGGCTATCATGCACTGATCACGTGACTGATCATGCACTGATCACGTGGCTGATCATGCACTGATCACGTGGCTGATCATGCACTGATCACGTGGCTGATCATGCACTGATCACGTGACTGATCATGCACTGATCACGTGACTGATCATGCACTGATCACGTGGCTATCATGCACTGATCACGTGGCTGATCATGCACTGATCACGTGGCTGATCATGCACTGATCACGTGACTGATCATGCACTGATCACGTGGCTATCATGCACTGATCACGTGGCTGATCATGCACTGATCACGTGGCTGATCATGCACTGATCACGTGGCTGATCATGCACTGATCACGCAGCTACCATGCACTGATCACGTGACTGATCATGCACTGATCACGTGACTGATCATGCACTGATCACGTGGCTTATCATGCACTGATCATGTGACTGATCATGCACTGATCATGTTTGGTGTCATACACTGATCATGTGCCTCTGGAGGCAATGAACATAGAGCTGAGTAGGCAGGAATCATCAGCAGGCTATAATCATGGAACTCAGCTCTGAGAAATCATGCTGCTCAGCTGGCAATAATCAAGCAGATGAGCAGGCAGGAATTACGCAGCACAGGTGGCAATTGTCAAGCAGATGACAGGCAGGAATCGTGCAGCTCAGCTGGCAATGGTCAAGCAGATGAGCAGACAGTAATCACGCAGCTCAGCAGGCCCTGATCACGTGACTGATCATGCACTGATCACGTGGCTGATCATACACTGATCACGTGACTGATCATGCACTGATCACGTGACTGATCATGCACTGATCACGTGGCTATCATGCACTGATCACGTGGCTGATCATGCACTGATCACGTGGCTGATCATGCACTGATCACGTGGCTGATCATGCACTGATCACGTGACTGATCATGCACTGATCACGTGACTGATCATGCACTGATCACGTGGCTATCATGCACTGATCACGTGGCTGATCATGCACTGATCACGCAGCTATCATGCACTGATCACGTGACTGATCATGCACTGATCACATGACTGATCATGCACTGATCACGTGGCTTATCATGCACTGATCATGTGACTGATCATGCACTGATCATGTTTGCTATCATACACTGATCATGTGCCTCTGGAGGCAATGAACAAAGAGCTGAGTAGGCACGAATCAGTCAGCAGGCTATAATCATGGAACTCAGCACTGAGGAATCATGCTGCTCAGCTGGCAATAATCAAGCAGATGAGCAGGCAGGAATTACGCAGCACAGCTGGCAATTGTCAAGCAGATGACAGGCAGGAATCGTGCAGCTCAGCTGGCAATTGTCAAGCAGATGAGCAGACAGTAATCACGCAGCTCAGCAGGCCCTGATCACGTGACTGAGCATGCACTGTTCACGTGGCTGATCATACACTGATCACGTGACTGATCATGCACTGATCACGTGACTGATCATGCACTGATCACGTGGCTATCATGCACTGATCACGTGGCTGATCATGCACTGATCACGGGACTGATCATGCACTGATCACGTGCTATCATGCACTGATACGTGGCTGACATGCACTGATCACGTGGCTGATCATGCACTGATCACGTGACTGATCATGCACTGATCACGTGACTGATCATGCACTGATCACGTGGCTGATCATGCACTGATCACGTGGCTATCATGCACTGATCACGTGGCTGATCATGCAATGATCACGTAGCTACCATGTACTGGTCACGTGACTGATCATGCACTGATCACGTAATTGATCATGCACTGATCACGTGGCTGATCATGCACTGATCACGTGGCTGATCATGCACTGATCACGTGACTGATCATGCACTGATCACGTGACTGATCATGCACTGATCACGTGGCTATCATGCACTGATCACGTGGCTGGACATGCACTGATCACGTGCCTGATCATGCACTGATCACGTGGCTGATCATGCACTGATCACGTGACTGATCATGCACTGATCACGTGGCTGATCATGCACTGATCACGTGGCTATCATGCACTGATCACGTGGCTGATCATGCACTGATCACGTAGCTACCATGTACTGGTCACGTGACTGATCATGCACTGATCACGTAACTGATCATGCACTGATCACGTGGCTGATCATGCACTGATCACGTGGCTGATCATGCACTGATCACGTGGCTATCATGCACTGATCACGTGGCTGATCATACACTGATCACGTGACTGATCATGCACTGATCACGTGGCTGATCATGCACTGATCACGTGACTGATCATGCACTGATCACGTGACTGATCATGCACTGATCACGTGGCTATCATGCACTGATCACGTGACTGATCATGCACTGATCACGTGACTGATCATGCACTGATCACGTGGCTATCATGCACTGATCACGTGACTGATCATGCACTGATCACATGACTGATCATGCACTGATCACGTGGCTTATCATGCACTGATCATGTGACTGATCATGCACTGATCATGTTTGGTATCATACACTGATCATGTGCCTCTGGAGGCAATGAACAAAGAGCTGAGTAGGCACGAATCAGTCAGCAGGCTATAATCATGGAACTCAGCTCTGAGGAATCATGCTGCTCAGCTGGCAATAATCAAGCAGATGAGCAGGCAGGAATTACGCAGCACAGGTGGCAATTGTCAAGCAGATGACAGGCAGGAATCGTGCAGCTCAGCTGGCAATTGTCAAGCAGATGAGCAGACAGTAATCACGCAGCTCAGCAGGCCCTGATCACGTGACTGAGCATGCACTGTTCACGTGGCTGATCATCACTGATCACGTGACTGATCATGCACTGATCACGTGACTGATCATGCACTGATCACGTGGCTATCATGCACTGATCACGTGGCTGATCATGCACTGATCACGGGACTGATCATGCACTGATCACGGGCTATCATGCACTGACACATGACTGACATGCACTGATCACGTGGCTGATCATGCACTGATCACGTGACTGATCATGCACTGATCACGTGGCTATCATGCACTGATCACGTGGCTGATCATGCACTGATCACGTGGCTATCATGCACTGATCACGTGACTGATCATGCACTGATCACGTAACTGATCATGCACTGATCACGTGGCTGATCATGCACTGATCACGTGGCTGATCATGCACTGATCACGTGACTGATCATGCACTGATCACGTGACTGATCATGCACTGATCACGTGGCTATCATGCACTGATCACGTGGCTGATCATGCACTGATCACGTGGCTGATCATGCACTGATCACGTGGCTGATCATGCACTGATCACGTGACTGATCATGCACTGATCACGTGACTGATCATGCACTGATCACGTGGCTATCATGCACTGATCACGTGGCTGATCATGCACTGATCACGTGGCTATCATGCACTGATCACGTGACTGATCATGCACTGATCACGTGGCTGATCATGCACTGATCACGTGGCTGATCATGCACTGATCACGTGGCTGATCATGCGATGATCACGCAGCTACCATGTACTGGTCACATGACTGATCATGCACTGATCACGTGACTGATCATGCAGTGATCACGTGGCTATCATGCACTACTCACGTGGCTGATCATGCAATGATCATGTAGCTACCATGTACAGGTCACGTGAATGATCATACACCCATCAGGTGACTGATCATGCACTGATCACGTGGCTATCATGCACTGATCACGAGACTGATCATGCACTGATCACGTCTATATCATGCACTGATCACATGACTGCCCATGCACTGATCACGTGGATGATCATACACTAATCATGTGACAGATCATGCACTGATCACGTGGCTGATCATGCACTGATACCGTGACTGAGCATGGACTGATCACATGACTATGATGTAGTGATCACGTGACTTAATGGCGCTGATCATGTGACTGATCATGCGCTGATCATGTTTGCTATCATACACTGATCATGTGCCTCTGGAGGCAATAAACAAAGAGCTGAGTAGGCACGAATCAAACAGTCAGCAGGCAAGAATCATGGAACTCAGCTGTGAGGAATCATGCTGCTCAGCTGGCAATAATCAAGCAGCTAGCAGGCAGGAATTACGCAGCACAGCTGGCAATTGTCAAGCAGATGACAGGCAGGAATCGTGCAGCGCAGCTGGCAATTGTCAAGCAGATGAGCAGACAGTAATCACGCAGCTCAGCAGGCCCTGATCACGTGACTGAGCATGCACTGTTCACGTGGCTGATCATACACTGATCACGTGATTGATCATGCACTGATCACTTGGATATCATGCACTGATCACGTGGCTGATCATACACTGTCACGTGTCTGATCATGCACTGATCACGTGGCTATCATGCACTGATCACGTGGCTGAACATGCACTGTTCACGTGGCTGATCACACACCTGTCACGTGACATATCATGCACTGATCACGTGGCACTCATGCACTGATCACGTGGCTGATCATACTCTGCTCACGTAACTGATCATGCACACATCACGTGGCTATCATGCACTGCTCACGTGGCTCGTCATGGAATGATCACGTAGCTACCATATACTGGTCACGTGACTGATCATGCACAGATCACGTAAATGATCATGCACTGTTAACGTGACTGATCATGTACTGATCACGTGACTGATCATGCACTGATCACGTGGCTATCATGGTCTGCTCACGTGGCTGATCATGCAACGATCACGTGGCAACCATGTACTGGTCACGTGACTGATCATGCACTGATCACGTAATTGATCCTGCACTGATCACGTGGCTCATCATGCACTGATCACGTGGCTGATCACACACGTATCACGTGACTGATCATGCACTGATCACGTGACTAATCATGCACTGATCACGTGGCTATCATGCACTGATCACGTGGATATCATGCACTGATCACGTGGCTGATCACACACGTATCACGTGACTGATCATGCACTGATCACGTGGCTATCATGCACTGATCACGTGGCTGATCATGCACTGATATCATGCACTGATCACGTGGCTGATCATGCACTGATCACGTGACTGATCATGCACTGATCACGTGGCTATCATGCACTGATCACGTGGCTGATCATGCACTGATCACGTAGCTATCATGCACTGTCACGTGACTGATCATGCACTGATCACGTGGCTGATCATGCACTGATCACGTGACTGATCATGCACTGATCACGTGGCTGATCATGCACTGATCACGCAGCTATCATGCACTGATCACGTGACTGATCATGCACTGATCACGTGGCTGATCATGCACTGATCACGTGACTGATCATGCACTGATCACATGGCTTATCATGCATTGATCATGTGACTGATCATGTGCTGATCATGTTTGGTATCATACACTGATCATGTGCCTCTGGAGGCAATGAACAAAGAGCTGAGTAGGCACGAATCAGTAGGCAATAATCATGGAACTCAGCTGTGAGAAATCATGCTGCTCAGCTGGCAATAATCAAGCAGCTGAGCAGGCAGGAATTATGCAGCACAGCTGGCAATTGTCAAGCAGATGACAGGCAGGAATCGTGCAGCTCAGCTGGCAATTGTCAAGCAGATGAGCAGACAGTAATCACGCAGCTCAGCAGGCCCTGATCACGTGACTGAGCATGCACTGTTCACGTGGCTGATCATACACTGATCACGTGACTGATCATGCACTGATCACGTGGCTATCATGCACTGATCACGTGACTGATCATGCACTGATCACGTGACTGTCATGCACTGATCACGTGGCTATCATGCACTGATCACGTGGCTGATCATGCACTGATCACGTGACTGATCATGCACTGATCACGTGGCTATCATGCACTGATCACGTGGCTGATCATGCACTGATCACGGGACTGATCATGCACTGATCACGTGCTATCATGCACTGACACATGACTGACATGCACTGATCACGTGCTGATCATGCACTGATCACGTGACTGATCATGCACTGATCACGTGACTGATCATGCACTGATCACGTGGCTATCATGCACTGATCACGTGGCTGATCATGCACTGATCACGTGGCTGATCATGCACTGATCACGTAGCTACCATATACTGGTCACGTGACTGATCATGCACTGATCACGTAAATGATCATGCACTGATCACGTGACTGATCATGCACTGATCACGTGACTGATCATGCACTGATCACGTGGCTATCATGCACTGATCACGTGGCTGATCATGCACTGATCACGTAGCTACCATGTACTGGTCACGTGACTGATCATGCACTGATCACGTAATTGATCATGCACTGATCACGTGGCTGATCATGCACTGATCACGTGACTGATCATGCACTGATCACGTGGACTGATCATGCACTGATCACGTGACTATCATGCACTGATCACGTGGCTGATCATGCACTGATCACGTGGCTGATCATGCACTGATCACGTGACTGATCATGCACTGATCACGTGGCTATCATGCACTGATCACGTGGCTGATCATGCACTGATCACGTGGCTGATCATGCACTGATCACGTGACTGATCATGCACTGATCACGTGGCTATCATGCACTGATCACGTGGCTGATCATGCACTGATCACGTGGCTGATCATGCACTGATCACGTGACTGATCATGCACTGATCACGTGGTATCATGCACTGATCACGTGGCTGATCATGCACTGATCACGTGACTGATCATGCACTGATCACGTGGCTGATCATGCACTGATCACGTGCTGATCATGCACTGATCACGTGGCTATCATGCACTGATCACGTGGCTGATCATGCACTGATCACGTAGCTGACATGCACTGATCACGTGACTGATCATGCACTGATCACGTGACTGATCATGCACTGATCACGTGACTGATCATGCACTGATCACGTGACTGATCATGCACTGATCACGTGGCTATCATGCACTGATCACGTGGCTGATCATGCAATGATCACGTAGCTATCATGTACTGGTCACGTGACTGATCATGCACTGATCACGTAATTGATCATGCACTGATCACGTGGCTGATCATGCACTGATCACGTGACTGATCATGCACTGATCACGTGACTGATCATGCACTGATCACGTGGCTATCATGCACTGATCACGTGGCTGATCATGCACTGATCACGTGACTGATCATGCACTGATCACGTGACTGATCATGCACTGATCACGTGGATATCATGCACTGATCACGTGGCTGATCATACACTGATCACGTGTCTGACCATGCACTGATCACGTGGCTGATCATACACTGATCACGTAACTGATCATGCACTGATCACGTGGCTATCATGCACTGATCACGTGGCTGATCATGCACTGATCACGTGGCTGATCACACACCTGTCACGTGACATATCATGCACTGATCACGTGGCACTCATGCACTGATCACGTGGCTGATCATACACTGCTCACGTAACTGATCATGCACACATCACGTGGCTATCATGCACTGCTCACGTGGCTGTCATGGAATGATCACGTAGCTACCATATACTGGTCACGTGACTGATCATGCACTGATCACGTAAATGATCATGCACTGTTCACGTGACTGATCATGCACTGATCACGTGACTGATCATGCACTGATCACGTGGCTATCATGCTCAGCTCACGTGGCTGATCATGCAAGATCACGTAGCAACCATGTACTGGTCACGTGACTGATCATGCACTGATCACGTAATTGATCATGCACTGATCACGTGGCTCATCATGCACTGATCACGTGGCTGATCACACATGTATCACGTGACTGATCATGCACTGATCACGTGGCTATCATGCACTGATCACGTGGCTATCATGCACTGATCACGTGGCTGATCATGCACGTATCACATGACTGATCATGCACTGATCACGTGGCTATCATGCACTGATCACGTGGCTATCATGCACTGATCACGTGGCTGATCATGCAATGATCACGTAGCTACCATGCACTGATCACGTGACTGATCATGCACTGATCACGTGACTGATCATGCACTGATCACGTGACTGATCATGCACTGATCACGTGGCTGATCATGCACTGATCACGTGACTGATCATGCACTGATCACGTGGCTATCATGCACTGATCACGTGGCTGATCATGCACTGATCACGTAGCTATCATGCACTGGTCACGTGACTGATCATGCACTGATCACGTAATTGATCATGCACTGATCACGTGGCTGATCATGCACTGATCACGTGGCTGATCATGCACTGATCACGTGACTGATCATGCACTGATCACGTGACTGATCATGCACTGATCACGTGGCTATCATGCACTGATCACGTGGCTGATCATGCACTGATCACGTGACTGATCATGCACTGATCACGTGACTGATCATGCACTGATCACGTGACTGATCATGCACTGATCACGTGGCTATCATGCACTGATCACGTGGCTGATCATGCACTGATCATGTAGCTATCATGCACTGGTCACGTGACTGATCATGCACTGATCACGTGACTGATCATGCACTGATCACGTGGCTATCATGCACTGATCACGTGGCTGATCATGCACTGATCACGTGACTGATCATGCACTGATCACGTGACTGATCATGCACTGATCACGTGGCTATCATGCACTGATCACGTGGCTGATCATGCACTGATCACGTGGCTGATCATGCACTGATCACGTGACTGATCATGGACTGATCACATGACTGATCATGTAGTGATCACGTGGCTATCATGCACTGATCACGTGGCTGATCATGCACTGATCACGTAGCTACCATGCACTGATCACGTGACTGATCATGCACTGATCACGTGACTGATCATGCACTGATCACGTGGCTATCATGCACTGATCACGTGACTGATCATGCACTGATCACGTCTATATCATGCACTGATCACGTGACTGATCATGCACTGATCACGTGGCTGATCATGCACTGATCACGTGACTGATCATGCACTGATCACGTGGCTGATCATGCACTGATCACGTGACTGATCATGCACTGTTCACGTGACTGATCATGCACTGATCACGTGACTGATCATGCACTGATCACGTGGCTATCATGCACTACTCACGTGGCTGATCATGCAATGATCATGTAGCTACCATGTACTGGTCACGTGACTGATCATACACCCATCAGGTGTCTGATCATGCACTGATCACGTGGCTATCATGCACTGATCACGTGGCTGATCATGCACTGATCACGTGCCTGGTCATGCACTGATCACGTGACTGATCATGCACTGATCACGTGGCTATCATGCACTGATCACGTGGCTGATCATGCACTGATCACGTGGCTGATCATGCACTGATACCGTGACTGAGCATGGACTGATCACATGACTATCATGTAGTGATCACGTGACTTAATGGCGCTGATCATGTGACTGATCATGCGCTGATCATGTTTGCTATCATACACTGATCATGTGCCTCTGGAGGCAATAAACAAAGAGCTGAGTAGGCACGAATCAAACAGTCAGCAGGCAATAATCATGGAACTCAGGTGTGAGGAATCATGCTGCTCAGCTGGCAATAATCAAGCAGCTGAGCAGGCAGGAATTACGCAGCACAGCTGGCAATTGTCAAGCAGATGACAGGCAGGAATCGTGCAGCTCAGCTGGCAATTGTCAAGCAGATGAGCAGACAGTAATCACGCAGCTCAGCAGGCCCTGATCACGTGACTGAGCATGCACTGTTCACGTGGCTGATCATACACTGATCACGTGACTGATCATGCACTGATCACGTGGCTATCATGCACTGATCACGTGGCTGATCATACACTGATCACGTGACTGATCATGCACTGATCACGTGGCTGATCATGCACTGATCACGTGGCTGATCATGCACTGATCACGTGGCTGATCATGCACTGATCACGTGGCTGATCATGCACTGATCACGTGACTGATCATGCACTGATCACGTGGCTGATCATGCACTGATCACGTGGCTATCATGCACTGATCACGTGGCTGATCATGCACTGATCACGTGACTGATCATGCACTGATCACTGGCTATCATGCACTGATCACTGGCTATCATGCACTGATCACGTGGCTGATCATGCACTGATCACGTGACTGATCATGCACTGATCACGTCTGATCATGCACTGATCACGTGATGATCATGCACTGATCACGTGACTGATCATGCACTGATCACGTGGCTGATCATGCACTGATCACGTAGCTACCATGCACTGATCACGTGACTGATCATGCACTGATCACGTAATTGATCATGCACTGATCACGTGACTGATCATGCACTGATCACGTGACTGATCATGCACTGATCACGTGACTGATCATGCACTGATCACGTGGCTATCATGCACTGATCACGTGGCTGATCATGCACTGATCACGTAGCTATCATGCACTGATCACGTGACTGATCATGCACTGATCACGTGACTGATCATGCACTGATCACGTGGCTATCATGCACTGATCACGTGGCTGATCATGCACTGATCACGTGACTGATCATGCACTGATCACGTGACTGATCATGCACTGATCACGTGGCTATCATGCACTGATCACGTGGCTGATCATGCACTGATCACGTGGCTGATCATGCACTGATCACGTGACTGATCATGCACTGATCACGTGACTGATCATGCACTGATCACGTGGCTATCATGCACTGATCACGTGGCTGATCATGCACTGATCACGTAGCTATCATGCACTGATCACGTGACTGATCATGCACTGATCACGTGACTGATCATGCACTGATCACGTGGCTATCATGCACTGATCACGTGACTGATCATGCACTGATCACGTCTATATCATGCACTGATCACGTGACTGATCATGCACTGATCACGTGGCTGATCATGCACTGATCACGTGACTGATCATGCACTGATCACGTGGCTGATCATGCACTGATCACGTGACTGATCATGCACTGATCACGTGACTGATCATGCACTGATCACGTGACTGATCATGCACTGATCACGTGGCTATCATGCACTACTCACGTGGCTGATCATGCAATGATCATGTAGCTACCATGTACTGGTCACGTGACTGATCATACACCCATCAGGTGACTGATCATGCACTGATCACGTGGCTATCATGCACTGATCACGTGGCTGATCATGCACTGATCACGTGCCTGATCATGCACTGATCACGTGACTGATCATGCACTGATCACGTGGCTGATCATGCACTGATCACGTGGCTGATCATGCACTGATCACGTGGCTGATCATGCACTGATACCGTGACTGAGCATGGACTGATCACATGACTATCATGTAGTGATCACGTGACTTAATGGCGCTGATCATGTGACTGATCATGCGCTGATCATGTTTGCTATCATACACTGATCATGTGCCTCTGGAGGCAATAAACAAAGAGCTGAGTAGGCACGAATCAAACAGTCAGCAGGCAATAATCATGGAACTCAGGTGTGAGGAATCATGCTGCTCAGCTGGCAATAATCAAGCAGCTGAGCAGGCAGGAATTACGCAGCACAGCTGGCAATTGTCAAGCAGATGACAGGCAGGAATCGTGCAGCTCAGCTGGCAATTGTCAAGCAGATGAGCAGACAGTAATCACGCAGCTCAGCAGGCCCAGATCACGTGACTGAGCATGCACTGTTCACGTGGCTGATCATACACTGATCACGTGACTGATCATGCACTGATCACGTGGCTATCATGCACTGATCACGTGGCTGATCATACACTGTTCACGTGTCTGACCATGCACTGATCACGTGGCTGATCATACACTGCTCACGTAACTGATCATGCACTGATCACGTGGCTGATCATGCACTGATCACGTGGCTGATCATGCACTGATCACGTGGCTGATCATACACTGATCACGTGACTGATCATGCACTGATCACTGGCTATCATGCACTGATCACTGGCTATCATGCACTGATCACGTGGCTGATCATGCACTGATCACGTGACTGATCATGCACTGATCACGTCTATATCATGCACTGATCACGTGACTGATCATGCACTGATCACGTGGATGATCATGCACTGATCACGTGACTGATCATGCACTGATCACGTGGCTATCATGCACTGATCACGTGGCTGATCATGCACTGATCACGTAGCTACCATGTACTGTCACGTGACTGATCATGCACTGATCACGTAATTGATCATGCACTGATCACGTGACTGATCATGCACTGATCACGTGACTGATCATGCACTGATCACGTGACTGATCATGCACTGATCACGTGGCTATCATGCACTGCTCACGTGGCTGATCATGCACTGATCACGTAGCTACCATGTACTGGTCACGTGACTGATCATGCACTGATCACGTGACTGATCATGCACTGATCACGTGGCTGATCATGCACTGATCACGTGGCTGATCATGCACTGATCACGTGACTGATCATGCACTGATCACGTGACTGATCATGCACTGATCACGTGACTGATCATGCACTGATCACGTGCCTGATCATGCACTGATCACGTGCTGATCATGCACTGATCACATGGCTATCATGCACTGATCACGTGGCTGATCATGCACTGATCACGTGGCTGATCATGCACTGATACCGTGACTGAGCATGGACTGATCACATGACTATCATGTAGTGATCACGTGACTTAATGGCGCTGATCATGTGACTGATCATGCACTGATCATGTTTGCTATCATACACTGATCATGTGCCTCTGGAGGCAATAAACAAAGAGCTGAGTAGGCACGAATCATACAGTCAGCAGGCAATAATCATGGAACTCAGCTGTGAGGAATCATGCTGCTCAGCTGGCAATAATCAAGCAGCTGAGCAGGCAGGAATTACGCAGCACAGCTGGCAATTGTCAAGCAGATGACAGGCAGGAATCGTGCAGCTCAGCTGGCAATTGTCAAGCAGATGAGCAGACAGTAATCACGCAGCTCAGCAGGCCCTGATCACGTGACTGAGCATGCACTGTTCACGTGGCTGATCATACACTGATCACGTGATGATCATGCACTGATCACTTGGATATCATGCACTGATCACGTGGCTGATCATACACTGTTCACGTGTCTGACCATGCACTGATCACGTGGCTGATCATACACTGCTCACGTAACTGATCATGCACTGATCACGTGGCTATCATGCACTGATCACGTGGCACTCATGCACTGTTCACGTGAATGATCATACACTGATCACGTAACTGATCATGCACTGATCACGTGGCTATCATGCACTGCTCACGTGGCTCGTCTTCGAATGATCACGTAGCTACCATATACTGGTCACGTGACTGATCATGCACAGATCACGTAAATGATCATGCACTGTTCACGTGACTGATCATGCACTGATCACGTGACTGATCATGCACTGATCACGTGGCTATCATGCACTGCTCACGTGGCTGATCATGCAACGATCACGTAGCAACCATGTACTGGTCACGTGACTGATCATGCACTGATCACGTAATTGATCATGCACTGATCACGTGGCTCATCATGCACTGATCACGTGGCTGATCACACATGTATCACGTGACTGATCATGCACTGATCACGTGGCTATCATGCACTGATCACGTGGCTATCATGCACTGATCACGTGGCTGATCATGCACGATCACGTGACTGATCATGCACTGATCACGTGGCTATCATGCACTGATCACGTGGCTATCATGCACTGATCACGTGGCTGATCATGCAATGATCACGTAGCTATCATGCACTGGTCACGTGACTGATCATGCACTGATCACGTGGCTGATCATGCACTGATCACGTGACTGATCATGCACTGATCACGTGACTGATCATGCACTGATCACGTGACTGATCATGCACTGATCACGTGGCTGATCATGCACTGATCACGTGCCTGATCATGCACTGATCACGTGACTGATCATGCACTGATCACATGGCTATCATGCACTGATCACGTGGCTGATCATGCACTGATCACGTGGCTGATCATGCACTGATACGTGACTGAGCATGGACTGATCACATGACTATCATGTAGTGATCACGTGACTTAATGGCGCTGATCATGTGACTGATCATGCACTGATCATGTTTGCTATCATACACTGATCATGTGCCTCTGGAGGCAATAAACAAAGAGCTGAGTAGGCACGAATCAAACAGTCAGCAGGCAATAATCATGGAACTCAGGTGTGAGGAATCATGCTGCTCAGCTGGCAATAATCAAGCAGCTGAGCAGGCAGGAATTACGCAGCACAGCTGGCAATTGTCAAGCAGATGACAGGCAGGAATCGTGCAGCTCAGCTGGCAATTGTCAAGCAGATGAGCAGACAGTAATCACGCAGCTCAGCAGGCCCAGATCACGTGACTGAGCATGCACTGTTCACGTGGCTGATCATACACTGATCACGTGACTGATCATGCACTGATCACGTGGCTATCATGCACTGATCACGTGGCTGATCATACACTGTTCACGTGACTGATCATGCACTGATCACGTGGCTGATCATGCACTGATCACTGGCTATCATGCACTGATCACGTGGCTGATCATGCACTGATCACGTGACTGATCATGCACTGATCACGTCTATATCATGCACTGATCACGTGACTGATCATGCACTGATCACGTGGATGATCATGCACTGATCACGTGACTGATCATGCACTGATCACGTGGCTATCATGCACTGATCACGTGGCTGATCATGCACTGATCACGTAGCTACCATGCACTGATCACGTGACTGATCATGCACTGATCACGTAATGATCATGCACTGATCACGTGACTGATCATGCACTGATCACGTGACTGATCATGCACTGATCACGTGACTGATCATGCACTGATCACGTGGCTATCATGCACTGCTCACGTGGCTGATCATGCAATGATCACTAGCTACCATGTACTGGTCACGTGACTGATCATGCACTGATCACGTGACTGATCATGCACTGATCACGTGGCTGATCATGCACTGATCACGTGGCTGATCATGCACTGATCACGTGACTGATCATGCACTGATCACGTGGCTGATCATGCACTGATCACGTGACTGATCATGCACTGATCACGTGACTGATCATGCACTGATCACGTGCCTGATCATGCACTGATCACGTGACTGATCATGCACTGATCACGTGGCTATCATGCACTGATCACGTGGCTGATCATGCACTGATCACGTGGCTGATCATGCACTGATACCGTGACTGAGCATGGACTGATCACATGACTATCATGTAGTGATCACGTGACTTAATGGCGCTGATCATGTGACTGATCATGCACTGATCATGTTTGCTATCATACACTGATCATGTGCCTCTGGAGGCAATAAACAAAGAGCTGAGTAGGCACGAATCAAACAGTCAGCAGGCAATAATCATGGAACTCAGCTGTGAGGAATCATGCTGCTCAGCTGGCAATAATCAAGCAGCTGAGCAGGCAGGAATTACGCAGCACAGCTGGCAATTGTCAAGCAGATGACAGGCAGGAATCGTGCAGCTCAGCTGGCAATTGTCAAGCAGATGAGCAGACAGTAATCACGCAGCTCAGCAGGCCCTGATCACGTGACTGAGCATGCACTGTTCACGTGGCTGATCATACACTGATCACGTGATGATCATGCACTGATCACTTGGATATCATGCACTGATCACGTGGCTGATCATACACTGTTCACGTGTCTGACCATGCACTGATCACGTGGCTGATCATACACTGCTCACGTAACTGATCATGCACTGATCACGTGGCTATCATGCACTGATCACGTGGCTGAACATGCACTGTTCACGTGGCTGATCACACACCTGTCACGTGACATATCATGCACTGATCACGTGGCACTCATGCACTGATCACGTGGCTGATCATACTCTGCTCACGTAACTCATCATGCACACATCACGTGGCTATCATGCACTGCTCACGTGGCTCGTCATGGAATGATCACGTAGCTACCATATACTGGTCACGTGACTGATCATGCACAGATCACGTAAATGATCATGCACTGTTCACGTGACTGATCATGTACTGATCACGTGACTGATCATGCACTGATCACGTGGCTATCATGCACTGCTCACGTGGCTGATCATGCAACGATCACGTAGCAACCATGTACTGGTCACGTGACTGATCATGCACTGATCACGTAATTGATCATGCACTGATCACGTGGCTCATCATGCACTGATCACGTGGCTGATCACACATGTATCACGTGACTGATCATGCACTGATCACGTGGCTCTCATGCACTGATCACGTGGCTATCATGCACTGATCACGTGGCTGATCACACACGATCACGTGACTGATCATGCACTGATCACGTGGCTATCATGCACTGATCACGTGGCTATCATGCACTGATCACGTGGCTGATCATGCAATGATCACGTAGCTATCATGTACTGATCACGTGACTGATCATGCACTGATCACGTAATTGATCATGCACTGATCACGTGACTGATCATGCACTGATCACGTGACTGATCATGCACTGATCACGTGACTGATCATGCACTGATCACGTGGCTATCATGCACTGATCACGTGGCTGATCATGCACTGATCACGTAGCTACCATGCACTGATCACGTGACTGATCATGCACTGATCACGTGATTGATCATGCACTGATCACGTGGCTGATCATGCACTGATCACGTGGCTGATCATGCACTGATCACGTGACTGATCATGCACTGATCACGTGACTGATCATGCACTGATCACGTGGCTATCATGCACTGATCACGTGGCTGATCATGCACTGATCACGTGCCTGATCATGCACTGATCACATGACTGATCATGCACTGATCACGTGACTGATCATGCACTGATCACGTGGCTATCATGCACTACTCACGTGGCTGATCATGCAATGATCATGTAGCTACCATGTACAGGTCACGTGACTGATCATACACCCATCAGGTGACTGATCATGCACTGATCACGTGGCTATCATGCACTGATCACGTGGCTGATCATGCACTGATCACGTGCCTGATCATGCACTGATCACGTGACTGATCATGCACTGATCACGTGGCTGATCATGCACTGATCACGTGGCTGATCATGCACTGATCACGTGGCTGATCATGCACTGATACCGTGACTGAGCATGGACTGATCACATGACTATCATGTAGTGATCACGTGACTTAATGGCGCTGATCATGTGACTGATCATGCGCTGATCATGTTTGCTATCATACACTGATCATGTGCCTCTGGAGGCAATAAACAAAGAGCTGAGTAGGCACGAATCAAACAGTCAGCAGGCAATAATCATGGAACTCAGCTGTGAGGAATCATGCTGCTCAGCTGGCAATAATCAAGCAGCTGAGCAGGCAGGAATTACGCAGCACAGCTGGCAATTGTCAAGCAGATGACAGGCAGGAATCGTGCAGCTCAGCTGGCAATTGTCAAGCAGATGAGCAGACAGTAATCACGCAGCTCAGCAGGCCCAGATCACGTGACTGAGCATGCACTGTTCACGTGGCTGATCATACACTGATCACGTGACTGATCATGCACTGATCACGTGGCTATCATGCACTGATCACGTGGCTGATCATACACTGTTCACGTGTCTGACCATGCACTGATCACGTGGCTGATCATACACTGCTCACGTAACTGATCATGCACTGATCACGTGGCTGATCATGCACTGATCACGTGGCTGATCATGCACTGATCACGTGGCTGATCATGCACTGATCACGTGACTGATCATGCACTGATCACTGGCTATCATGCACTCACTGGCTATCATGCACTGATCACGTGGCTGATCATGCACTGATCACGTGACTGATCATGCACTGATCACGTCTATATCATGCACTGATCACGTGACTGATCATGCACTGATCACGTGGATGATCATGCACTGATCATGTGACTGATCATGCACTGATCACGTGGCTATCATGCACTGCTCACGTGGCTGATCATGCAATGATCACGTAGCTACCATGTACTGGTCACGTGACTGATCATGCACTGATCACGTAATTGATCATGCACTGATCACGTGACTGATCATGCACTGATCACGTGACTGATCATGCACTGATCACGTGACTGATCATGCACTGATCACGTGGCTATCATGCACTGCTCACGTGGCTGATCATGCAATGATCACTAGCTACCATGTACTGGTCACGTGACTGATCATGCACTGATCACGTGACTGATCATGCACTGATCACGTGGCTGATCATGCACTGATCACGTGGCTGATCATGCACTGATCACGTGACTGATCATGCACTGATCACGTGACTGATCATGCACTGATCACGTGACTGATCATGCACTGATCACGTGCCTGATCATGCACTGATCACGTGACTGATCATGCACTGATCACATGGCTATCATGCACTGATCACGTGGCTGATCATGCACTGATCACGTGGCTGATCATGCACTGATACCGTGACTGAGCATGGACTGATCACATGACTATCATGTAGTGATCACGTGACTTAATGGCGCTGATCATGTGACTGATCATGCACTGATCATGTTTGCTATCATACACTGATCATGTGCCTCTGGAGGCAATAAACAAAGAGCTGAGTAGGCACGAATCATACAGTCAGCAGGCAATAATCATGGAACTCAGCTGTGAGGAATCATGCTGCTCAGCTGGCAATAATCAAGCAGCTGAGCAGGCAGGAATTACGCAGCACAGCTGGCAATTGTCAAGCAGATGACAGGCAGGAATCGTGCAGCTCAGCTGGCAATTGTCAAGCAGATGAGCAGACAGTAATCACGCAGCTCAGCAGGCCCTGATCACGTGACTGAGCATGCACTGTTCACGTGGCTGATCATACACTGATCACGTGATGATCATGCACTGATCACTTGGATATCATGCACTGATCACGTGGCTGATCATACACTGTTCACGTGTCTGACCATGCACTGATCACGTGGCTGATCATACACTGCTCAGGTAACTGATCATGCACTGATCACGTGGCTATCATGGACTGATCACGTGGCTGAACATGCACTGTTCACGTGGCTGATCACACACCTGTCACGTGACATATCATGCACTGATCACGTGGCACTCATGCACTGATCACGTGGCTGATCATACTCTGCTCACGTAACTCATCATGCACACATCACGTGGCTATCATGCACTGCTCACGTGGCTCGTCATGGAATGATCACGTAGCTACCATATACTGGTCACGTGACTGATCATGCACAGATCACGTAAATGATCATGCACTGTTCACGTGACTGATCATGTACTGATCACGTGACTGATCATGTGGCTATCATGCTCTGCTCACGTGGCTGATCATGCAACGATCACGTAGCAACCATGTACTGGTCACGTGACTGATCATGCACTGATCACGTAATTGATCCTGCACTGATCACGTGGCTCATCATGCACTGATCACGTGGCTGATCACACATGTATCACGTGACTGATCATGCACTGATCACGTGGCTCATGCACTGATCACGTGGCTATCATGCACTGATCACGTGGATATCATGCACTGATCACGTGGCTGATCACACACGTATCACATGACTGATCATGCACTGATCACGTGGCTATCATGCACTGATCACGTGGCTATCATGCACTGATCACGTGGCTGATCATGCACTGATCACGTAGCTATCATGCACTGATCACGTGACTGATCATGCACTGATCACGTGGCTGATCATGCACTGATCACGTGACTGATCATGCACTGATCACGTGACTGATCATGCACTGATCACGTGACTGATCATGCACTGATCACGTGGCTATCATGCACTGATCACGTGGCTGATCATGCACTGATCACGTAGCTACCATGCACTGATCACGTGACTGATCATGCACTGATCACGTAATTGATCATGCACTGATCACGTGGCTGATCATGCACTGATCACGTGGCTGATCATGCACTGATCACGTGACTGATCATGCACTGATCACGTGACTGATCATGCACTGATCACGTGGCTATCATGCACTGATCACGTGGCTGATCATGCACTGATCACGTGCCTGATCATGCACTGATCACATGACTGATCATGCACTGATCACGTGACTGATCATGCACTGATCACGTGGCTATCATGCACTGATCACGTGGCTGATCATGCAATGATCATGTAGCTACCATGTACTGTCACGTGACTGATCATGCACTGATCACGTGACTGATCATGCACTGATCACGTGGCTATCATGCACTGATCACGTGGCTGATCATGCACTGATCACGTGACTGATCATGCACTGATCACGTGACTGATCATGCACTGATCACGTGGCTATCATGCACTGATCACGTGGCTGATCATGCACTGATCACGTGGCTGATCATGCACTGATCACGTGACTGATCATGCACTGATCACGTGACTGATCATGCACTGATCACGTGGCTATCATGCACTACTCACGTGGCTGATCATGCAATGATCATGTAGCTACCATGTACAGGTCACGTGAATGATCATACACCCATCAGGTGACTGATCATGCACTGATCACGTGGCTATCATGCACTGATCACGTGACTGATCATGCACTGATCACGTCTATATCATGCACTGATCACATGACTGCCCATGCACTGATCACGTGGATGATCATACACTAATCATGTGACAGATCATGCACTGATCACGTGGCTGATCATGCACTGATACCGTGACTGAGCATGGACTGATCACATGACTATCATGTAGTGATCACGTGACTTAATGGCGCTGATCATGTGACTGATCATGCGCTGATCATGTTTGCTATCATACACTGATCATGTGCCTCTGGAGGCAATAAACAAAGAGCTGAGTAGGCACGAATCAAACAGTCAGCAGGCAATAATCATGGAACTCAGCTGTGAGGAATCATGCTGCTCAGCTGGCAATAATCAAGCAGCTGAGCAGGCAGGAATTACGCAGCACAGCTGGCAATTGTCAAGCAGATGACAGGCAGGAATCGTGCAGCTCAGCTGGCAATTGTCAAGCAGATGAGCAGACAGTAATCACGCAGCTCAGCAGGCCCTGATCACGTGACTGAGCATGCACTGTTCACGTGGCTGATCATACACTGATCACGTGACTGATCATGCACTGATCACGTGGCTATCATGCACTGATCACGTGGCTGATCATACACTGATCACGTGACTGATCATGCACTGATCACGTGGCTGATCATGCACTGATCACGTGGCTGATCATGCACTGATCACGTGGCTGATCATGCACTGATCACGTGGCTGATCATGCACTGATCACGTGACTGATCATGCACTGATCACGTGGCTGATCATGCACTGATCACGTGGCTATCATGCACTGATCACGTGGCTGATCATGCACTGATCACGTGACTGATCATGCACTGATCACTGGCTATCATGCACTGATCACTGGCTATCATGCACTGATCACGTGGCTGATCATGCACTGATCACGTGACTGATCATGCACTGATCACGTCTATATCATGCACTGATCACGTGACTGATCATGCACTGATCACGTGGATGATCATGCACTGATCACGTGACTGATCATGCACTGATCACGTGGCTATCATGCACTGATCACGTGGCTGATCATGCACTGATCACGTAGCTACCATGCACTGATCACGTGACTGATCATGCACTGATCACGTGGCTGATCATGCACTGATCACGTGACTGATCATGCACTGATCACGTGACTGATCATGCACTGATCACGTGACTGATCATGCACTGATCACGTGGCTATCATGCACTGATCACGTGGCTGATCATGCACTGATCACGTAGCTACCATGCACTGATCACGTGACTGATCATGCACTGATCACGTGACTGATCATGCACTGATCACGTGGCTGATCATGCACTGATCACGTGGCTGATCATGCACTGATCACGTGACTGATCATGCACTGATCACGTGACTGATCATGCACTGATCACGTGGCTATCATGCACTGATCACGTGGCTGATCATGCACTGATCACGTGGCTGATCATGCACTGATCACGTGACTGATCATGCACTGATCACGTGACTGATCATGCACTGATCACGTGGCTATCATGCACTGATCACGTGGCTGATCATGCACTGATCACGTAGCTACCATGTACTGTCACGTGACTGATCATGCACTGATCACGTGATGATCATGCACTGATCACGTGGCTATCATGCACTGATCACGTGGCTGATCATGCACTGATCACGTGACTGATCATGCACTGATCACGTGACTGATCATGCACTGATCACGTGGCTATCATGCACTGATCACGTGGCTGATCATGCACTGATCACGTGGCTGATCATGCACTGATCACGTGACTGATCATGCACTGATCACGTGACTGATCATGCACTGATCACGTGGCTATCATGCACTACTCACGTGGCTGATCATGCAATGATCATGTAGCTACCATGTACAGGTCACGTGAATGATCATACACCCATCAGGTGACTGATCATGCACTGATCACGTGGCTATCATGCACTGATCACGTGACTGATCATGCACTGATCACGTCTATATCATGCACTGATCACATGACTGCCCATGCACTGATCACGTGGATGATCATACACTAATCATGTGACAGATCATGCACTGATCACGTGGCTGATCATGCACTGATACCGTGACTGAGCATGGACTGATCACATGACTATCATGTAGTGATCACGTGACTTAATGGCGCTGATCATGTGACTGATCATGCACTGATCATGTTTGCTATCATACACTGATCATGTGCCTCTGGAGGCAATAAACAAAGAGCTGAGTAGGCACGAATCAAACAGTCAGCAGGCAATAATCATGGAACTCAGGTGTGAGGAATCATGCTGCTCAGCTGGCAATAATCAAGCAGCTGAGCAGGCAGGAATTACGCAGCACAGCTGGCAATTGTCAAGCAGATGACAGGCAGGAATCGTGCAGCTCAGCTGGCAATTGTCAAGCAGATGAGCAGACAGTAATCACGCAGCTCAGCAGGCCCAGATCACGTGACTGAGCATGCACTGTTCACGTGGCTGATCATACACTGATCACGTGACTGATCATGCACTGATCACGTGGCTATCATGCACTGATCACGTGGCTGATCATACACTGATCACGTGACTGATCATGCACTGATCACGTGGCTGATCATGCACTGATCACGTGGCTGATCATGCACTGATCACGTGGCTGATCATGCACTGATCACGTGGCTGATCATGCACTGATCACGTGGCTGATCATGCACTGATCACGTGGCTGATCATGCACTGATCACGTGACTATCATGCACTGATCACGTGACTGATCATGCACTGATCACGTGACTGATCATGCACTGATCACGTGGCTATCATGCACTACTCACGTGGCTGATCATGCAATGATCATGTAGCTACCATGTACTGGTCACGTGACTGATCATACACCCATCAGGTGACTGATCATGCACTGATCACGTGGCTATCATGCACTGATCACGTGGCTGATCATGCACTGATCACGTGCCTGATCATGCACTGATCACGTGACTGATCATGCACTGATCACGTGGCTATCATGCACTGATCACGTGGCTGATCATGCACTGATCACGTGGCTGATCATGCACTGATACCGTGACTGAGCATGGACTGATCACATGACTATCATGTAGTGATCACGTGACTTAATGGCGCTGATCATGTGACTGATCATGCGCTGATCATGTTTGCTATCATACACTGATCATGTGCCTCTGGAGGCAATAAACAAAGAGCTGAGTAGGCACGAATCAAACAGTCAGCAGGCAATAATCATGGAACTCAGGTGTGAGGAATCATGCTGCTCAGCTGGCAATAATCAAGCAGCTGAGCAGGCAGGAATTACGCAGCACAGCTGATAATTGTCAAGCAGATGACAGGCAGGAATCGTGCAGCTCAGCTGGCAATTGTCAAGCAGATGAGCAGACAGTAATCACGCAGCTCAGCAGGCCCAGATCACGTGACTGAGCATGCACTGTTCACGTGGCTGATCATACACTGATCACGTGACTGATCATGCACTGATCACGTGGCTATCATGCACTGATCACGTGGCTGATCATACACTGTTCACGTGTCTGACCATGCACTGATCACGTGGCTGATCATGCACTGCTCACGTAACTGATCATGCACTGATCACGTGGCTGATCATGCACTGATCACGTGGCTATCATGCACTGATCACGTGGCTGATCATGCACTGATCACGTGACTGATCATGCACTGATCACTGGCTATCATGCACTGATCACTGGCTATCATGCACTGATCACGTGGCTGATCATGCACTGATCACGTGACTGATCATGCACTGATCACGTCTATATCATGCACTGATCACGTGACTGATCATGCACTGATCACGTGGATGATCATGCACTGATCATGTGACTGATCATGCACTGATCACGTGGCTATCATGCACTGATCACGTGGCTGATCATGCAATGATCACGTAGCTACCATGTACTGATCACGTGACTGATCATGCACTGATCACGTAATTGATCATGCACTGATCACGTGACTGATCATGCACTGATCACGTGACTGATCATGCACTGATCACGTGACTGATCATGCACTGATCACGTGGCTATCATGCACTGATCACGTGGCTGATCATGCACTGATCACTAGCTACCATGTACTGGTCACGTGACTGATCATGCACTGATCACGTGACTGATCATGCACTGATCACGTGGCTGATCATGCACTGATCACGTGGCTGATCATGCACTGATCACGTGACTGATCATGCACTGATCACGTGACTGATCATGCACTGATCACGTGACTGATCATGCACTGATCACGTGCCTGATCATGCACTGATCACGTGACTGATCATGCACTGATCACGTGGCTATCATGCACTGATCACGTGGCTGATCATGCACTGATCACGTGGCTGATCATGCACTGATACCGTGACTGAGCATGGACTGATCACATGACTATCATGTAGTGATCACGTGACTTAATGGCGCTGATCATGTGACTGATCATGCACTGATCATGTTTGCTATCATACACTGATCATGTGCCTCTGGAGGCAATAAACAAAGAGCTGAGTAGGCACGAATCATACAGTCAGCAGGCAATAATCATGGAACTCAGCTGTGAGGAATCATGCTGCTCAGCTGGCAATAATCAAGCAGCTGAGCAGGCAGGAATTACGCAGCACAGCTGGCAATTGTCAAGCAGATGACAGGCAGGAATCGTGCAGCTCAGCTGGCAATTGTCAAGCAGATGAGCAGACAGTAATCACGCAGCTCAGCAGGCCCTGATCACGTGACTGAGCATGCACTGTTCACGTGGCTGATCATACACTGATCACGTGATGATCATGCACTGATCACTTGGATATCATGCACTGATCACGTGGCTGATCACACACTGATCACGTGTCTGATCATGCACTGATCACGTGGCTATCATGCACTGATCACGTGGCTGATCATGCACTGATCACGTGGCTGATCACACACTGTCACGTGACATATCATGCACTGATCACGTGGCACTCATGCACTGATCACGTGGCTGATCATACACTGATCACGTAACTGATCATGCACACATCACGTGGCTATCATGCACTGCTCACGTGGCTGTCATGGAATGATCACGTAGCTACCATATACTGGTCACGTGACTGATCATGCACTGATCACGTAAATGATCATGCACTGATCACGTGACTGATCATGTACTGATCACGTGACTGATCATGCACTGATCACGTGGCTATCATGCACTGCTCACGTGGCTGATCATGCACGATCACGTAGCAACCATGTACTGGTCACGTGACTGATCATGCACTGATCACGTAATTGATCATGCACTGATCACGTGGCTCATCATGCACTGATCACGTGGCTGATCACACATGTATCACGTGACTGATCATGCACTGATCACGTGGCTATCATGCACTGATCACGTGGCTATCATGCACTGATCACGTGGCTGATCATGCACTATCACGTGACTGATCATGCACTGATCACGTGGCTATCATGCACTGATCACGTGGCTATCATGCACTGATCACGTGGCTGATCATGCACTGATCACGTAGCTACCATGCACTGATCACGTGACTGATCATGCACTGATCACGTAACTGATCATGCACTGATCACGTGGCTGATCATGCACTGATCACGTGACTGATCATGCACTGATCACGTGACTGATCATGCACTGATCACGTGGCTATCATGCACTGATCACGTGGCTGATCATGCACTGATCACGTAGCTATCATGCACTGATCACGTGACTGATCATGCACTGATCACGTAATTGATCATGCACTGATCACGTGGCTGATCATGCACTGATCACGTGGCTGATCATGCACTGATCACGTGACTGATCATGCACTGATCACGTGACTGATCATGCACTGATCACGTGGCTATCATGCACTGATCACGTGGCTGATCATGCACTGATCACGTAGCTATCATGCACTGATCACGTGACTGATCATGCACTGATCACGTGACTGATCATGCACTGATCACGTGACTGATCATGCACTGATCACGTGACTGATCATGCACTGATCACGTGACTGATCATGCACTGATCACGTGGCTATCATGCACTGATCACGTGGCTGATCATGCACTGATCACTAGCTACCATACTGGTCACGTGACTGATCATGCACTGATCACGTGACTGATCATGCACTGATCACGTGGCTGATCATGCACTGATCACGTGGCTGATCATGCACTGATCACGTGGCTGATCACTGATCATGCACTGATCACGTGACTGATCATGCACTGATCACGTGACTGATCATGCACTGATCACGTGACTGATCATGCACTGATCACGTGACTGATCATGCACTGATCACATGGCTATCATGCACTGATCACGTGGCTGATCATGCACTGATCACGTGGCTGATCATGCACTGATACCGTGACTGAGCATGGACTGATCACATGACTATCATGTAGTGATCACGTGACTTAATGGCGCTGATCATGTGACTGATCATGCACTGATCATGTTTGCTATCATACACTGATCATGTGCCTCTGGAGGCAATAAACAAAGAGCTGAGTAGGCACGAATCAAACAGTCAGCAGGCAATAATCATGGAACTCAGCTGTGAGGAATCATGCTGCTCAGCTGGCAATAATCAAGCAGCTGAGCAGGCAGGAATTACGCAGCACAGCTGGCAATTGTCAAGCAGATGACAGGCAGGAATCGTGCAGCTCAGCTGGCAATTGTCAAGCAGATGAGCAGACAGTAATCACGCAGCTCAGCAGGCCCTGATCACGTGACTGAGCATGCACTGTTCACGTGGCTGATCATACACTGATCACGTGATGATCATGCACTGATCACTTGGATATCATGCACTGATCACGTGGCTGATCATACACTGTTCACGTGTCTGACCATGCACTGATCACGTGGCTGATCATACACTGCTCACGTAACTGATCATGCACTGATCACGTGGCTATCATGCACTGATCACGTGGCTGAACATGCACTGTTCACGTGGCTGATCACACACCTGTCACGTGACATATCATGCACTGATCACGTGGCACTCATGCACTGATCACGTGGCTGATCATACTCTGCTCACGTAACTCATCATGCACACATCACGTGGCTATCATGCACTGCTCACGTGGCTCGTCATGGAATGATCACGTAGCTACCATATACTGGTCACGTGACTGATCATGCACAGATCACGTAAATGATCATGCACTGTTCACGTGACTGATCATGTACTGATCACGTGACTGATCATGCACTGATCACGTGGCTATCATGCTCTGCTCACGTGGCTGATCATGCAACGATCACGTAGCAACCATGTACTGGTCACGTGACTGATCATGCACTGATCACGTAATTGATCATGCACTGATCACGTGGCTCATCATGCACTGATCACGTGGCTGATCACACATGTATCACGTGACTGATCATGCACTGATCACGTGGCTATCATGCACTGATCACGTGGCTATCATGCACTGATCACGTGGCTGATCATGCACTGATCACGTGACTGATCATGCACTGATCACGTGGCTGATCATGCACTGATCACGTGGCTATCATGCACTGATCACGTGGCTGATCATGCAATGATCACGTAGCTACCATGTACTGATCACGTGACTGATCATGCACTGATCACGTGACTGATCATGCACTGATCACGTGACTGATCATGCACTGATCACGTGGCTGATCATGCACTGATCACGTGACTGATCATGCACTGATCACGTGGCTATCATGCACTGATCACGTGGCTGATCATGCACTGATCACGTAGCTACCATGCACTGATCACGTGACTGATCATGCACTGATCACGTGACTGATCATGCACTGATCACGTGGCTGATCATGCACTGATCACGTGGCTGATCATGCACTGATCACGTGACTGATCATGCACTGATCACGTGACTGATCATGCACTGATCACGTGGCTATCATGCACTGATCACGTGGCTGATCATGCACTGATCACGTGCCTGATCATGCACTGATCACATGACTGATCATGCACTGATCACGTGACTGATCATGCACTGATCACGTGGCTATCATGCACTACTCACGTGGCTGATCATGCAATGATCATGTAGCTACCATGTACTGGTCACGTGACTGATCATACACCCATCAGGTGACTGATCATGCACTGATCACGTGGCTATCATGCACTGATCACGTGGCTGATCATGCACTGATCACGTGCCTGGTCATGCACTGATCACGTGACTGATCATGCACTGATCACGTGGCTGATCATGCACTGATCACGTGGCTGATCATGCACTGATCACGTGGCTGATCATGCACTGATACCGTGACTGAGCATGGACTGATCACATGACTATCATGTAGTGATCACGTGACTTAATGGCGCTGATCATGTGACTGATCATGCGCTGATCATGTTTGCTATCATACACTGATCATGTGCCTCTGGAGGCAATAAACAAAGAGCTGAGTAGGCACGAATCAAACAGTCAGCAGGCAATAATCATGGAACTCAGGTGTGAGGAATCATGCTGCTCAGCTGGCAATAATCAAGCAGCTGAGCAGGCAGGAATTACGCAGCACAGCTGGCAATTGTCAAGCAGATGACAGGCAGGAATCGTGCAGCTCAGCTGGCAATTGTCAAGCAGATGAGCAGACAGTAATCACGCAGCTCAGCAGGCCCAGATCACGTGACTGAGCATGCACTGTTCACGTGGCTGATCATACACTGATCACGTGACTGATCATGCACTGATCACGTGGCTATCATGCACTGATCACGTGGCTGATCATACACTGTTCACGTGTCTGACCATGCACTGATCACGTGGCTGATCATACACTGATCACGTAACTGATCATGCACTGATCACGTGGCTGATCATGCACTGATCACGTGGCTGATCATGCACTGATCACGTGGCTGATCATGCACTGATCACGTGACTGATCATGCACTGATCACTGGCTATCATGCACTGATCACTGGCTATCATGCACTGATCACGTGGCTGATCATGCACTGATCACGTGACTGATCATGCACTGATCACGTCTATATCATGCACTGATCACGTGACTGATCATGCACTGATCACGTGGATGATCATGCACTGATCACGTGACTGATCATGCACTGATCACGTGGCTATCATGCACTGATCACGTGGCTGATCATGCACTGATCACGTAGCTACCATGTACTGGTCACGTGACTGATCATGCACTGATCACGTGATTGATCATGCACTGATCACGTGACTGATCATGCACTGATCACGTGACTGATCATGCACTGATCACGTGGCTGATCATGCACTGATCACGTGGCTGATCATGCACTGATCACGTGGCTGATCATGCACTGATCACGTGACTGATCATGCACTGATCACGTGACTGATCATGCACTGATCACGTGACTGATCATGCACTGATCACGTGCTGATCATGCACTGATCACGTGACTGATCATGCACTGATCACGTGGCTATCATGCACTGATCACGTGGCTGATCATGCACTGATCACGTGGCTGATCATGCACTGATACCGTGACTGAGCATGGACTGATCACATGACTATCATGTAGTGATCACGTGACTTAATGGCGCTGATCATGTGACTGATCATGCACTGATCATGTTTGCTATCATACACTGATCATGTGCCTCTGGAGGCAATAAACAAAGAGCTGAGTAGGCACGAATCAAACAGTCAGCAGGCAATAATCATGGAACTCAGGTGTGAGGAATCATGCTGCTCAGCTGGCAATAATCAAGCAGCTGAGCAGGCAGGAATTACGCAGCACAGCTGGCAATTGTCAAGCAGATGACAGGCAGGAATCGTGCAGCTCAGCTGGCAATTGTCAAGCAGATGAGCAGACAGTAATCACGCAGCTCAGCAGGCCCTGATCACGTGACTGAGCATGCACTGTTCACGTGGCTGATCATACACTGATCACGTGACTGATCATGCACTGATCACGTGGCTATCATGCACTGATCACGTGGCTGATCATACACTGATCACGTGACTGATCATGCACTGATCACGTGGCTGATCATGCACTGATCACGTGGCTGATCATGCACTGATCACGTGGCTGATCATGCACTGATCACGTGACTGATCATGCACTGATCACTGGCTGATCATGCACTGATCACTGGCTATCATGCACTGATCACGTGGCTGATCATGCACTGATCACGTGACTGATCATGCACTGATCACGTCTATATCATGCACTGATCACGTGACTGATCATGCACTGATCACGTGGATGATCATGCACTGATCACGTGACTGATCATGCACTGATCACGTGGCTATCATGCACTGATCACGTGGCTGATCATGCACTGATCACGTAGCTACCATGTACTGGTCACGTGACTGATCATGCACTGATCACGTAATTGATCATGCACTGATCACGTGACTGATCATGCACTGATCACGTGACTGATCATGCACTGATCACGTGACTGATCATGCACTGATCACGTGGCTGATCATGCACTGATCACGTGGCTCATCACTGATCATGCACTGATCACGTGACTGATCATGCACTGATCACGTGACTGATCATGCACTGATCACGTGGCTGATCATGCACTGATCACGTGACTGATCATGCACTGATCACGTGGCTATCATGCACTGATCACGTGGCTGATCATGCACTGATCACGTGGCTGATCATGCACTGATACCGTGACTGAGCATGGACTGATCACATGACTATCATGTAGTGATCACGTGACTTAATGGCACTGATCATGTGACTGATCATGCACTGATCATGTTTGCTATCATACACTGATCATGTGCCTCTGGAGGCAATAAACAAAGAGCTGAGTAGGCACGAATCATACAGTCAGCAGGCAATAATCATGGAACTCAGCTGTGAGGAATCATGCTGCTCAGCTGGCAATAATCAAGCAGCTGAGCAGGCAGGAATTACGCAGCACAGCTGGCAATTGTCAAGCAGATGACAGGCAGGAATCGTGCAGCTCAGCTGGCAATTGTCAAGCAGATGAGCAGACAGTAATCACGCAGCTCAGCAGGCCCTGATCACGTGACTGAGCATGCACTGTTCACGTGGCTGATCATACACTGATCACGTGATGATCATGCACTGATCACTTGGATATCATGCACTGATCACGTGGCTGATCATACACTGTTCACGTGTCTGACCATGCACTGATCACGTGGCTGATCATACACTGCTCACGTAACTGATCATGCACTGATCACGTGGCTATCATGCACTGATCACGTGGCTGATCATGCACTGATCACGTGGCTGATCATGCACTGATCACGTGGCTGATCATGCACTGATCACGTGACTGATCATGCACTGATCACGTGGCTGATCATGCACTGATCACGTGGCTATCATGCACTGATCACGTGGCTGATCATGCACTGATCACGTGACTGATCATGCACTGATCACTGGCTATCATGCACTGATCACGTGGCTGATCATGCACTGATCACGTGGCTGATCATGCACTGATCACGTGACTGATCATGCACTGATCACGTCTATATCATGCACTGATCACGTGACTGATCATGCACTGATCACGTGGCTGATCATGCACTGATCACGTGACTGATCATGCACTGATCACGTGGCTATCATGCACTGATCACGTGGCTGATCATGCACTGATCACGTAGCTATCATGCACTGATCACGTGACTGATCATGCACTGATCACGTGACTGATCATGCACTGATCACGTGACTGATCATGCACTGATCACGTGACTGATCATGCACTGATCACGTGACTGATCATGCACTGATCACGTGGCTATCATGCACTGATCACGTGGCTGATCATGCACTGATCACGTAGCTATCATGCACTGATCACGTGACTGATCATGCACTGATCACGTGACTGATCATGCACTGATCACGTGACTGATCATGCACTGATCACGTGACTGATCATGCACTGATCACGTGACTGATCATGCACTGATCACGTGGCTATCATGCACTGATCACGTGGCTGATCATGCACTGATCACGTAGCTATCATGCACTGATCACGTGACTGATCATGCACTGATCACGTGGCTGATCATGCACTGATCACGTGGCTGATCATGCACTGATCACGTGGCTGATCATGCACTGATCACGTGACTGATCATGCACTGATCACGTGACTGATCATGCACTGATCACGTGGCTGATCATGCACTGATCACGTGGCTGATCATGCACTGATCACATGACTGATCATGCACTGATCACGTGACTGATCATGCACTGATCACGTGGCTATCATGCACTACTCACGTGGCTGATCATGCAATGATCATGTAGCTACCATGTACACGTCACTGACATACACATCAGGTGACTGATCATGCACTGATCACGTGGCTATCATGCACTGATCACGTGGCTGATCATGCACTGATCACGTGCCTATATCATGCACTGATCACGTGACTGATCATGCACTGATCACGTGGCTGATCATGCACTGATCACGTGGCTGATCATGCACTGATCACGTGGCTGATCATGCACTGATACCGTGACTGAGCATGGACTGATCACATGACTATCATGTAGTGATCACGTGACTTAATGGCGCTGATCATGTGACTGATCATGCGCTGATCATGTTTGCTATCATACACTGATCATGTGCCTCTGGAGGCAATAAACAAAGAGCTGAGTAGGCACGAATCAAACAGTCAGCAGGCAATAATCATGGAACTCAGCTGTGAGGAATCATGCTGCTCAGCTGGCAATAATCAAGCAGCTGAGCAGGCAGGAATTACGCAGCACAGCTGGCAATTGTCAAGCAGATGACAGGCAGGAATCGTGCAGCTCAGCTGGCAATTGTCAAGCAGATGAGCAGACAGTAATCACGCAGCTCAGCAGGCCCTGATCACGTGACTGAGCATGCACTGTTCACGTGGCTGATCATACACTGATCACGTGATGATCATGCACTGATCACTTGGATATCATGCACTGATCACGTGGCTGATCATACACTGTTCACGTGTCTGACCATGCACTGATCACGTGGCTGATCATACACTGCTCACGTAACTGATCATGCACTGATCACGTGGCTATCATGCACTGATCACGTGGCTGATCATGCACTGTTCACGTGGCTGATCACACACCTGTCACGTGACATATCATGCACTGATCACGTGGCACTCATGCACTGATCACGTGGCTGATCATACACTGCTCACGTAACTCATCATGCACACATCACGTGGCTATCATGCACTGCTCACGTGGCTGTCATGGAATGATCACGTAGCTACCATATACTGGTCACGTGACTGATCATGCACTGATCACGTAAATGATCATGCACTGATCACGTGACTGATCATGCACTGATCACGTGACTGATCATGCACTGATCACGTGGCTATCATGCACTGATCACGTGGCTGATCATGCACTGATCACGTGCCTGATCATGCACTGATCACATGACTGATCATGCACTGATCACGTGACTGATCATGCACTGATCACGTGGCTATCATGCACTATCACGTGGCTGATCATGCAATGATCATGTAGCTACCATGTACAGGTCACGTGACTGATCATACACCCATCAGGTGACTGATCATGCACTGATCACGTGGCTATCATGCACTGATCACGTGACTGATCATGCACTGATCACGTCTATATCATGCACTGATCACATGACTGCCCATGCACTGATCACGTGGATGATCATACACTGATCATGTGACTGATCATGCACTGATCACGTGGCTGATCATGCACTGATACCGTGACTGAGCATGGACTGATCACATGACTATCATGTAGTGATCACGTGACTTAATGGCGCTGATCATGTGACTGATCATGCACTGATCATGTTTGCTATCATACACTGATCATGTGCCTCTGGAGGCAATAAACAAAGAGCTGAGTAGGCACGAATCAAACAGTCAGCAGGCAATAATCATGGAACTCAGGTGTGAGGAATCATGCTGCTCAGCTGGCAATAATCAAGCAGCTGAGCAGGCAGGAATTACGCAGCACAGCTGGCAATTGTCAAGCAGATGACAGGCAGGAATCGTGCAGCTCAGCTGGCAATTGTCAAGCAGATGAGCAGACAGTAATCACGCAGCTCAGCAGGCCCTGATCACGTGACTGAGCATGCACTGTTCACGTGGCTGATCATACACTGATCACGTGACTGATCATGCACTGATCACGTGGCTATCATGCACTGATCACGTGGCTGATCATACACTGATCACGTGACTGATCATGCACTGATCACGTGGCTATCATGCACTGATCACGTGGCTGATCATGCACTGATCACGTGGCTGATCATGCACTGATCACGTGGCTGATCATACACTGATCACGTAACTGATCATGCACTGATCACGTGGCTATCATGCACTGATCACGTGGCTGATCATGCACTGATCACGTGGCTGATCACACACTGTCACGTGACTATCATGCACTGATCACGTGGCACTCATGCACTGATCACGTGGCTGATCATACACTGATCACGTGACTGATCATGCACTGATCACGTGGCTATCATGCACTGATCACGTGGCTGTCATGCAATGATCACGTAGCTACCATATACTGGTCACGTGACTGATCATGCACTGATCACGTAACTGATCATGCACTGATCACGTGACTGATCATGCACTGATCACGTGACTGATCATGCACTGATCACGTGGCTATCATGCACTGATCACGTGGCTGATCATGCACTGATCACGTGCCTGATCATGCACTGATCACGTGACTGATCATGCACTGATCACGTGACTGATCATGCACTGATCACGTGGCTATCATGCACTGATCACGTGGCTGATCATGCACTGATCACGTAGCTACCATGCACTGATCACGTGACTGATCATGCACTGATCACGTGACTGATCATGCACTGATCACGTGGCTATCATGCACTGATCACGTGACTGATCATGCACTGATCACGTCTATATCATGCACTGATCACGTGACTGATCATGCACTGATCACGTGGCTGATCATGCACTGATCACGTGACTGATCATGCACTGATCACGTGGCTGATCATGCACTGATCACGTGACTGATCATGCACTGATCACGTGACTGATCATGCACTGATCACGTGACTGATCATGCACTGATCACGTGACTGATCATGCACTGATCACGTGACTGATCATGCACTGATCACGTGGCTATCATGCACTGATCACGTGGCTGATCATGCACTGATCACGTGGCTGATCATGCACTGATCACGTGACTGATCATGCACTGATCACGTGACTATCATGCACTGATCACGTGGCTATCATGCACTGATCACGTGGCTGATCATGCACTGATCATGTAGCTATCATGCACTGATCACGTGACTGATCATGCACTGATCACGTGACTGATCATGCACTGATCACGTGGCTATCATGCACTGATCACGTGACTGATCATGCACTGATCACGTCTATATCATGCACTGATCACGTGACTGATCATGCACTGATCACGTGGCTGATCATGCACTGATCACGTGACTGATCATGCACTGATCACGTGGCTGATCATGCACTGATCACGTGACTGATCATGCACTGATCACGTGACTGATCATGCACTGATCACGTGACTGATCATGCACTGATCACGTGGCTATCATGCACTACTCACGTGGCTGATCATGCAATGATCATGTAGCTACCATGTACTGGTCACGTGACTGATCATACACCCATCAGGTGACTGATCATGCACTGATCACGTGGCTATCATGCACTGATCACGTGGCTGATCATGCACTGATCACGTGCCTGATCATGCACTGATCACGTGACTGATCATGCACTGATCACGTGGCTGATCATGCACTGATCACGTGGCTGATCATGCACTGATCACGTGGCTGATCATGCACTGATACCGTGACTGAGCATGGACTGATCACATGACTATCATGTAGTGATCACGTGACTTAATGGCGCTGATCATGTGACTGATCATGCGCTGATCATGTTTGCTATCATACACTGATCATGTGCCTCTGGAGGCAATAAACAAAGAGCTGAGTAGGCACGAATCAAACAGTCAGCAGGCAATAATCATGGAACTCAGGTGTGAGGAATCATGCTGCTCAGCTGGCAATAATCAAGCAGCTGAGCAGGCAGGAATTACGCAGCACAGCTGGCAATTGTCAAGCAGATGACAGGCAGGAATCGTGCAGCTCAGCTGGCAATTGTCAAGCAGATGAGCAGACAGTAATCACGCAGCTCAGCAGGCCCAGATCACGTGACTGAGCATGCACTGTTCACGTGGCTGATCATACACTGATCACGTGACTGATCATGCACTGATCACGTGGCTATCATGCACTGATCACGTGGCTGATCATACACTGTTCACGTGTCTGACCATGCACTGATCACGTGGCTGATCATACACTGCTCACGTAACTGATCATGCACTGATCACGTGGCTGATCATGCACTGATCACGTGGCTATCATGCACTGATCACGTGGCTGATCATGCACTGATCACGTGACTGATCATGCACTGATCACTGGCTATCATGCACTGATCACTGGCTATCATGCACTGATCACGTGGCTGATCATGCACTGATCACGTGACTGATCATGCACTGATCACGTCTATATCATGCACTGATCACGTGACTGATCATGCACTGATCACGTGGATGATCATGCACTGATCACGTGACTGATCATGCACTGATCACGTGGCTATCATGCACTGATCACGTGGCTGATCATGCACTGATCACGTGGCTATCATGCACTGATCACGTGACTGATCATGCACTGATCACGTAATTGATCATGCACTGATCACGTGACTGATCATGCACTGATCACGTGACTGATCATGCACTGATCACGTGACTGATCATGCACTGATCACGTGGCTATCATGCACTGATCACGTGGCTGATCATGCACTGATCACGTAGCTACCATGTACTGATCACGTGACTGATCATGCACTGATCACGTGGCTGATCATGCACTGATCACGTGGCTGATCATGCACTGATCACGTGGCTGATCATGCACTGATCACGTGACTGATCATGCACTGATCACGTGGCTGATCATGCACTGATCACGTGGCTGATCATGCACTGATCACGTGCCTGATCATGCACTGATCACATGACTGATCATGCACTGATCACGTGACTGATCATGCACTGATCACGTGGCTATCATGCACTACTCACGTGGCTGATCATGCAATGATCATGTAGCTACCATGTACTGGTCACGTGACTGATCATACACCCATCAGGTGACTGATCATGCACTGATCACGTGGCTATCATGCACTGATCACGTGGCTGATCATGCACTGATCACGTGCCTGATCATGCACTGATCACGTGACTGATCATGCACTGATCACGTGGCTGATCATGCACTGATCACGTGGCTGATCATGCACTGATCACGTGGCTGATCATGCACTGATACCGTGACTGAGCATGGACTGATCACATGACTATCATGTAGTGATCACGTGACTTAATGGCGCTGATCATGTGACTGATCATGCGCTGATCATGTTTGCTATCATACACTGATCATGTGCCTCTGGAGGCAATAAACAAAGAGCTGAGTAGGCACGAATCAAACAGTCAGCAGGCAATAATCATGGAACTCAGCTGTGAGGAATCATGCTGCTCAGCTGGCAATAATCAAGCAGCTGAGCAGGCAGGAATTACGCAGCACAGCTGGCAATTGTCAAGCAGATGACAGGCAGGAATCGTGCAGCTCAGCTGGCAATTGTCAAGCAGATGAGCAGACAGTAATCACGCAGCTCAGCAGGCCCTGATCACGTGACTGAGCATGCACTGTTCACGTGGCTGATCATACACTGATCACGTGATGATCATGCACTGATCACTTGGATATCATGCACTGATCACGTGGCTGATCATACACTGTTCACGTGTCTGACCATGCACTGATCACGTGGCTGATCATACACTGCTCACGTAACTGATCATGCACTGATCACGTGGCTATCATGCACTGATCACGTGGCTGAACATGCACTGTTCACGTGGCTGATCACACACTGTCACGTGACATATCATGCACTGATCACGTGGCACTCATGCACTGATCACGTGGCTGATCATACTCTGCTCACGTAACTCATCATGCACACATCACGTGGCTATCATGCACTGCTCACGTGGCTGTCATGGAATGATCACGTAGCTACCATATACTGGTCACGTGACTGATCATGCACTGATCACGTAAATGATCATGCACTGATCACGTGACTGATCATGCACTGATCACGTGGCTGATCATGCACTGATCACGTGGCTGATCATGCACTGATCACGTGCCTGATCATGCACTGATCACATGACTGATCATGCACTGATCACGTGACTGATCATGCACTGATCACGTGGCTATCATGCACTATCACGTGGCTGATCATGCAATGATCATGTAGCTACCATGTACAGGTCACGTGACTGATCATACACCCATCAGGTGACTGATCATGCACTGATCACGTGGCTATCATGCACTGATCACGTGACTGATCATGCACTGATCACGTCTATATCATGCACTGATCACATGACTGCCCATGCACTGATCACGTGGATGATCATACACTAATCATGTGACAGATCATGCACTGATCACGTGGCTGATCATGCACTGATACCGTGACTGAGCATGGACTGATCACATGACTATCATGTAGTGATCACGTGACTTAATGGCGCTGATCATGTGACTGATCATGCGCTGATCATGTTTGCTATCATACACTGATCATGTGCCTCTGGAGGCAATAAACAAAGAGCTGAGTAGGCACGAATCAAACAGTCAGCAGGCAATAATCATGGAACTCAGGTGTGAGGAATCATGCTGCTCAGCTGGCAATAATCAAGCAGCTGAGCAGGCAGGAATTACGCAGCACAGCTGGCAATTGTCAAGCAGATGACAGGCAGGAATCGTGCAGCTCAGCTGGCAATTGTCAAGCAGATGAGCAGACAGTAATCACGCAGCTCAGCAGGCCCAGATCACGTGACTGAGCATGCACTGTTCACGTGGCTGATCATACACTGATCACGTGACTGATCATGCACTGATCACGTGGCTATCATGCACTGATCACGTGGCTGATCATACACTGTTCACGTGTCTGACCATGCACTGATCACGTGGCTGATCATACACTGCTCACGTAACTGATCATGCACTGATCACGTGGCTATCATGCACTGATCACGTGGCTGATCATGCACTGATCACGTGACTGATCATGCACTGATCACGTGACTGATCATGCACTGATCACGTGGCTGATCATGCACTGATCACGTGGCTGATCATGCACTGATCACGTGGCTGATCATGCACTGATCACGTGACTGATCATGCACTGATCACGTGACTGATCATGCACTGATCACGTGGCTATCATGCACTGATCACGTGGCTGATCATGCACTGATCACGTGGCTGATCATGCACTGATCACGTGACTATCATGCACTGATCACGTGGCATCATGCACTGATCACGTGGCTGATCATGCACTGATCATGTGACTGATCATGCACTGATCACGTGGCTATCATGCACTGATCACGTGGCTGATCATGCACTGATCACGTAGCTACATATACTGATCACGTGACTGATCATGCACTGATCACGTGGCTGATCATGCACTGATCACGTGACTGATCATGCACTGATCACGTGACTGATCATGCACTGATCACGTGGCTATCATGCACTGATCACGTGGCTGATCATGCACTGATCACGTGCCTGATCATGCACTGATCACATGACTGATCATGCACTGATCACGTGACTGATCATGCACTGATCACGTGGCTATCATGCACTACTCACGTGGCTGATCATGCAATGATCATGTAGCTACCATGTACAGGTCACGTGAATGATCATACACCCATCAGGTGACTGATCATGCACTGATCACGTGGCTATCATGCACTGATCACGTGACTGATCATGCACTGATCACGTCTATATCATGCACTGATCACATGACTGCCCATGCACTGATCACGTGGATGATCATACACTAATCATGTGACAGATCATGCACTGATCACGTGGCTGATCATGCACTGATACCGTGACTGAGCATGGACTGATCACATGACTATCATGTAGTGATCACGTGACTTAATGGCGCTGATCATGTGACTGATCATGCGCTGATCATGTTTGCTATCATACACTGATCATGTGCCTCTGGAGGCAATAAACAAAGAGCTGAGTAGGCACGAATCAAACAGTCAGCAGGCAATAATCATGGAACTCAGCTGTGAGGAATCATGCTGCTCAGCTGGCAATAATCAAGCAGCTGAGCAGGCAGGAATTACGCAGCACAGCTGGCAATTGTCAAGCAGATGACAGGCAGGAATCGTGCAGCTCAGCTGGCAATTGTCAAGCAGATGAGCAGACAGTAATCACGCAGCTCAGCAGGCCCAGATCACGTGACTGAGCATGCACTGTTCACGTGGCTGATCATACACTGATCACGTGACTGATCATGCACTGATCACGTGGCTATCATGCACTGATCACGTGGCTGATCATACACTGTTCACGTGTCTGACCATGCACTGATCACGTGGCTGATCATACACTGATCACGTGGCTGATCATGCACTGATCACGTGGCTGATCATGCACTGATCACGTGGCTGATCATGCACTGATCACGTGGCTATCATGCACTGATCACGTGGCTATCATGCACTGATCACGTGGCTGATCATGCACTGATCACGTGACTGATCATGCACTGATCACGTCTATATCATGCACTGATCACGTGACTGATCATGCACTGATCACGTGGATGATCATGCACTGATCATGTGACTGATCATGCACTGATCACGTGGCTATCATGCACTGATCACGTGGCTGATCATGCACTGATCACGTAGCTATCATGTACTGATCACGTGACTGATCATGCACTGATCACGTGGCTGATCATGCACTGATCACGTGGCTGATCATGCACTGATCACGTGACTGATCATGCACTGATCACGTGACTGATCATGCACTGATCACGTGGCTATCATGCACTGATCACGTGGCTGATCATGCACTGATCACGTAGCTACCATGTACTGGTCACGTGACTGATCATGCACTGATCACGTGACTGATCATGCACTGATCACGTGGCTGATCATGCACTGATCACGTGGCTGATCATGCACTGATCACGTGACTGATCATGCACTGATCACGTGACTGATCATGCACTGATCACGTGGCTATCATGCACTGATCACGTGGCTGATCATGCACTGATCACGTGCCTGATCATGCACTGATCACATGACTGATCATGCACTGATCACGTGACTGATCATGCACTGATCACGTGGCTATCATGCACTACTCACGTGGCTGATCATGCAATGATCATGTAGCTACCATGTACAGGTCACGTGACTGATCATACACCCATCAGGTGACTGATCATGCACTGATCACGTGGCTATCATGCACTGATCACGTGGCTGATCATGCACTGATCACGTGCCTGATCATGCACTGATCACGTGACTGATCATGCACTGATCACGTGGCTGATCATGCACTGATCACGTGGCTGATCATGCACTGATCACGTGGCTGATCATGCACTGATACCGTGACTGAGCATGGACTGATCACATGACTATCATGTAGTGATCACGTGACTTAATGGCGCTGATCATGTGACTGATCATGCACTGATCATGTTTGCTATCATACACTGATCATGTGCCTCTGGAGGCAATAAACAAAGAGCTGAGTAGGCACGAATCAAACAGTCAGCAGGCAATAATCATGGAACTCAGCTGTGAGGAATCATGCTGCTCAGCTGGCAATAATCAAGCAGCTGAGCAGGCAGGAATTACGCAGCACAGCTGGCAATTGTCAAGCAGATGACAGGCAGGAATCGTGCAGCTCAGCTGGCAATTGTCAAGCAGATGAGCAGACAGTAATCACGCAGCTCAGCAGGCCCTGATCACGTGACTGAGCATGCACTGTTCACGTGGCTGATCATACACTGATCACGTGATGATCATGCACTGATCACTTGGATATCATGCACTGATCACGTGGCTGATCATACACTGTTCACGTGTCTGACCATGCACTGATCACGTGGCTGATCATACACTGCTCACGTAACTGATCATGCACTGATCACGTGGCTATCATGCACTGATCACGTGGCTGAACATGCACTGTTCACGTGGCTGATCACACACCTGTCACGTGACATATCATGCACTGATCACGTGGCACTCATGCACTGATCACGTGGCTGATCATACTCTGCTCACGTAACTCATCATGCACACATCACGTGGCTATCATGCACTGCTCACGTGGCTCGTCATGGAATGATCACGTAGCTACCATATACTGGTCACGTGACTGATCATGCAAGATCACGTAAATGATCATGCACTGTTCACGTGACTGATCATGTACTGATCACGTGACTGATCATGCACTGATCACGTGGCTATCATGCACTGATCACGTGGCTGATCATGCACTGATCACGTGCCTGATCATGCACTGATCACGTGACTGATCATGCACTGATCACGTGACTGATCATGCACTGATCACGTGGCTATCATGCACTGATCACGTGGCTGATCATGCACTGATCACGTGGCTATCATGCACTGATCACGTGACTGATCATGCACTGATCACGTGACTGATCATGCACTGATCACGTGGCTATCATGCACTGATCACGTGACTGATCATGCACTGATCACGTGATATCATGCACTGATCACGTGACTGATCATGCACTGATCACGTGGCTGATCATGCACTGATCACGTGACTGATCATGCACTGATCACGTGGCTGATCATGCACTGATCACGTGACTGATCATGCACTGATCACGTGGCTGATCATGCACTGATCACGTGGCTGATCATGCACTGATCACGTGGCTGATCATGCACTGATCACGTGACTGATCATGCACTGATCACGTGGCTATCATGCACTGATCACGTGGCTGATCATGCACTGATCACGTGGCTGATCATGCACTGATCACGTGACTGATCATGCACTGATCACGTGACTATCATGCACTGATCACGTGGCTATCATGCACTGATCACGTGGCTGATCATGCACTGATCACGTAGCTACCATGTACTGGTCACGTGACTGATCATGCACTGATCACGTGACTGATCATGCACTGATCACGTGGCTATCATGCACTGATCACGTGACTGATCATGCACTGATCACGTCTATATCATGCACTGATCACGTGACTGATCATGCACTGATCACGTGGCTGATCATGCACTGATCACGTGACTGATCATGCACTGATCACGTGGCTGATCATGCACTGATCACGTGACTGATCATGCACTGATCACGTGACTGATCATGCACTGATCACGTGACTGATCATGCACTGATCACGTGGCTATCATGCACTACTCACGTGGCTGATCATGCAATGATCATGTAGCTACCATGTACTGGTCACGTGACTGATCATACACCCATCAGGTGACTGATCATGCACTGATCACGTGGCTATCATGCACTGATCACGTGGCTGATCATGCACTGATCACGTGCCTGATCATGCACTGATCACGTGACTGATCATGCACTGATCACGTGGCTATCATGCACTGATCACGTGGCTGATCATGCACTGATCACGTGGCTGATCATGCACTGATACCGTGACTGAGCATGGACTGATCACATGACTATCATGTAGTGATCACGTGACTTAATGGCGCTGATCATGTGACTGATCATGCGCTGATCATGTTTGCTATCATACACTGATCATGTGCCTCTGGAGGCAATAAACAAAGAGCTGAGTAGGCACGAATCAAACAGTCAGCAGGCAATAATCATGGAACTCAGGTGTGAGGAATCATGCTGCTCAGCTGGCAATAATCAAGCAGCTGAGCAGGCAGGAATTACGCAGCACAGCTGGCAATTGTCAAGCAGATGACAGGCAGGAATCGTGCAGCTCAGCTGGCAATTGTCAAGCAGATGAGCAGACAGTAATCACGCAGCTCAGCAGGCCCTGATCACGTGACTGAGCATGCACTGTTCACGTGGCTGATCATACACTGATCACGTGACTGATCATGCACTGATCACGTGGCTATCATGCACTGATCACGTGGCTGATCATGCACTGTTCACGTGTCTGACCATGCACTGATCACGTGGCTGATCATGCACTGATCACGTAACTGATCATGCACTGATCACGTGGCTGATCATGCACTGATCACGTGGCTATCATGCACTGATCACGTGGCTGATCATGCACTGATCACGTGACTGATCATGCACTGATCACTGGCTATCATGCACTGATCACTGGCTATCATGCACTGATCACGTGGCTGATCATGCACTGATCACGTGACTGATCATGCACTGATCACGTCTATATCATGCACTGATCACGTGACTGATCATGCACTGATCACGTGGATGATCATGCACTGATCACGTGACTGATCATGCACTGATCACGTGGCTATCATGCACTGATCACGTGGCTGATCATGCACTGATCACGTAGCTACCATGTACTGATCACGTGACTGATCATGCACTGATCACGTATTGATCATGCACTGATCACGTGGCTGATCATGCACTGATCACGTGGCTGATCATGCACTGATCACGTGGCTGATCATGCACTGATCACGTGACTGATCATGCACTGATCACGTGGCTGATCATGCACTGATCACGTGGCTATCATGCACTGATCACGTGGCTGATCATGCACTGATCACGTGGCTGATCATGCACTGATCACGTGGCTGATCATGCACTGATCACGTGACTGATCATGCACTGATCACGTGACTGATCATGCACTGATCACGTGACTGATCATGCACTGATCACGTGCCTGATCATGCACTGATCACGTGACTGATCATGCACTGATCACGTGGCTATCATGCACTGATCACGTGGCTGATCATGCACTGATCACGTGGCTGATCATGCACTGATACCGTGACTGAGCATGGACTGATCACATGACTATCATGTAGTGATCACGTGACTTAATGGCGCTGATCATGTGACTGATCATGCACTGATCATGTTTGCTATCATACACTGATCATGTGCCTCTGGAGGCAATAAACAAAGAGCTGAGTAGGCACGAATCAAACAGTCAGCAGGCAATAATCATGGAACTCAGCTGTGAGGAATCATGCTGCTCAGCTGGCAATAATCAAGCAGCTGAGCAGGCAGGAATTACGCAGCACAGCTGGCAATTGTCAAGCAGATGAGCAGACAGTAATCACGCAGCTCAGCAGGCCCTGATCACGTGACTGAGCATGCACTGTTCACGTGGCTGATCATGCACTGATCACGTGGATATCATGCACTGATCACGTGGCTGATCATACACTGTTCACGTGTCTGACCATGCACTGATCACGTGGCTGATCATACACTGCTCACGTAACTGATCATGCACTGATCACGTGGCTATCATGCACTGATCACGTGGCTGAACATGCACTGTTCACGTGGCTGATCACACACTGTCACGTGACATATCATGCACTGATCACGTGGCACTCATGCACTGATCACGTGGCTGATCATACTCTGCTCACGTAACTCATCATGCACACATCACGTGGCTATCATGCACTGCTCACGTGGCTCGTCATGGAATGATCACGTAGCTACCATATACTGGTCACGTGACTGATCATGCACTGATCACGTGAATGATCATGCACTGTTCACGTGACTGATCATGCACTGATCACGTGACTGATCATGCACTGATCACGTGGCTATCATGCACTGCTCACGTGGCTGATCATGCAACGATCACGTAGCAACCATGTACTGGTCACGTGACTGATCATGCACTGATCACGTGAATGATCATGCACTGATCACGTGGCTGATCATGCACTGATCACGTGGCTGATCATGCACTGATCACGTGACTGATCATGCACTGATCACGTGGCTATCATGCACTGATCACGTGGCTGATCATGCACTGATCACGTGGCTGATCATGCACTGATCACGTGACTGATCATGCACTGATCACGTGACTGATCATGCACTGATCACGTGGCTATCATGCACTGATCACGTGGCTGATCATGCACTGATCACGTAGCTACCATGTACTGGTCACGTGACTGATCATGCACTGATCACGTGACTGATCATGCACTGATCACGTGGCTATCATGCACTGATCACGTGACTGATCATGCACTGATCACGTGATATCATGCACTGATCACGTGACTGATCATGCACTGATCACGTGGCTGATCATGCACTGATCACGTGACTGATCATGCACTGATCACGTGGCTGATCATGCACTGATCACGTGACTGATCATGCACTGATCACGTGACTGATCATGCACTGATCACGTGACTGATCATGCACTGATCACGTGCCTGATCATGCACTGATCACGTGACTGATCATGCACTGATCACGTGGCTATCATGCACTGATCACGTGGTGATCATGCACTGATCACGTGGCTGATCATGCACTGATACCGTGACTGAGCATGGACTGATCACATGACTATCATGTAGTGATCACGTGACTTAATGGCGCTGATCATGTGACTGATCATGCGCTGATCATGTTTGCTATCATACACTGATCATGTGCCTCTGGAGGCAATAAACAAAGAGCTGAGTAGGCACGAATCAAACAGTCAGCAGGCAATAATCATGGAACTCAGGTGTGAGGAATCATGCTGCTCAGCTGGCAATAATCAAGCAGCTGAGCAGGCAGGAATTACGCAGCACAGCTGGCAATTGTCAAGCAGATGACAGGCAGGAATCGTGCAGCTCAGCTGGCAATTGTCAAGCAGATGAGCAGACAGTAATCACGCAGCTCAGCAGGCCCTGATCACGTGACTGAGCATGCACTGTTCACGTGGCTGATCATACACTGATCACGTGACTGATCATGCACTGATCACGTGGCTATCATGCACTGATCACGTGGCTGATCATACACTGATCACGTGACTGATCATGCACTGATCACGTGGCTATCATGCACTGATCACGTGCTATCATGCACTGATCACGTGGCTGATCATGCACTGATCACGTGACTGATCATGCACTGATCACGTGGCTATCATGCACTGATCACGTGGCTGATCATGCACTGATCACGTGGCTATCATGCACTGATCACGTGACTGATCATGCACTGATCACGTAACTGATCATGCACTGATCAGTGACTGATCATGCACTGATCACGTGACTGATCATGCACTGATCACGTGACTGATCATGCACTGATCACGTGGCTATCATGCACTGCTCACGTGGCTGATCATGCAATGATCACGTAGCTACCATGTACTGGTCACGTGACTGATCATGCACTGATCACGTAATTGATCATGCACTGATCACGTGGCTGATCATGCACTGATCACGTGGCTGATCATGCACTGATCACGTGACTGATCATGCACTGATCACGTGGCTGATCATGCACTGATCACGTGGCTGATCATGCACTGATCACGTGGCTGATCATGCACTGATCACGTGACTGATCATGCACTGATCACGTGACTGATCATGCACTGATCACGTGGCTATCATGCACTGATCACGTGGCTGATCATGCACTGATCACGTGGCTGATCACACACTGATCACGTGACTATCATGCACTGATCACGTGGCACTCATGCACTGATCACGTGGCTGATCATACACTGATCATGTAACTGATCATGCACTGATCACGTGGCTATCATGCACTGATCACGTGGCTGTCATGCACTGATCACGTGGCTACATATCACTGATCACGTGACTGATCATGCACTGATCACGTGGCTGATCATGCACTGATCACGTGACTGATCATGCACTGATCACGTGACTGATCATGCACTGATCACGTGGCTATCATGCACTGATCACGTGGCTGATCATGCACTGATCACGTGCCTGATCATGCACTGATCACATGACTGATCATGCACTGATCACGTGACTGATCATGCACTGATCACGTGGCTATCATGCACTACTCACGTGGCTGATCATGCAATGATCATGTAGCTACCATGTACAGGTCACGTGAATGATCATACACCCATCAGGTGACTGATCATGCACTGATCACGTGGCTATCATGCACTGATCACGAGACTGATCATGCACTGATCACGTCTATATCATGCACTGATCACATGACTGCCCATGCACTGATCACGTGGATGATCATACACTAATCATGTGACAGATCATGCACTGATCACGTGGCTGATCATGCACTGATACCGTGACTGAGCATGGACTGATCACATGACTATCATGTAGTGATCACGTGACTTAATGGCGCTGATCATGTGACTGATCATGCGCTGATCATGTTTGCTATCATACACTGATCATGTGCCTCTGGAGGCAATAAACAAAGAGCTGAGTAGGCACGAATCAAACAGTCAGCAGGCAATAATCATGGAACTCAGGTGTGAGGAATCATGCTGCTCAGCTGGCAATAATCAAGCAGCTGAGCAGGCAGGAATTACGCAGCACAGCTGGCAATTGTCAAGCAGATGACAGGCAGGAATCGTGCAGCTCAGCTGGCAATTGTCAAGCAGATGAGCAGACAGTAATCACGCAGCTCAGCAGGCCCAGATCACGTGACTGAGCATGCACTGTTCACGTGGCTGATCATACACTGATCACGTGACTGATCATGCACTGATCACGTGGCTATCATGCACTGATCACGTGGCTGATCATGCACTGATCACGTGGCTGATCATGCACTGATCACGTGGCTGATCATGCACTGATCACGTGGCTGATCATGCACTGATCACGTGGCTATCATGCACTGATCACGTGGCTGATCATGCACTGATCACGTGACTGATCATGCACTGATCACGTCTATATCATGCACTGATCACGTGACTGATCATGCACTGATCACGTGGCTGATCATACACTGATCACGTGACTGATCATGCACTGATCACGTGGCTATCATGCACTGCTCACGTGGCTGATCATGCAATGATCACGTAGCTACCATGTACTGGTCACGTGACTGATCATGCACTGATCACGTAATTGATCATGCACTGATCACGTGACTGATCATGCACTGATCACGTGACTGATCATGCACTGATCACGTGACTGATCATGCACTGATCACGTGGCTATCATGCACTGATCACGTGGCTGATCATGCACTGATCACGTAGCTACCATGCACTGATCACGTGACTGATCATGCACTGATCACGTGATTGATCATGCACTGATCACGTGGCTGATCATGCACTGATCACGTGGCTGATCATGCACTGATCACGTGACTGATCATGCACTGATCACGTGACTGATCATGCACTGATCACGTGGCTATCATGCACTGATCACGTGGCTGATCATGCACTGATCACGTGCCTGATCATGCACTGATCACATGACTGATCATGCACTGATCACGTGACTGATCATGCACTGATCACGTGGCTATCATGCACTACTCACGTGGCTGATCATGCAATGATCATGTAGCTACCATGTACTGGTCACGTGACTGATCATACACCCATCAGGTGACTGATCATGCACTGATCACGTGGCTATCATGCACTGATCACGTGGCTGATCATGCACTGATCACGTGCCTGATCATGCACTGATCACGTGACTGATCATGCACTGATCACGTGGCTGATCATGCACTGATCACGTGGCTGATCATGCACTGATCACGTGGCTGATCATGCACTGATACCGTGACTGAGCATGGACTGATCACATGACTATCATGTAGTGATCACGTGACTTAATGGCGCTGATCATGTGACTGATCATGCACTGATCATGTTTGCTATCATACACTGATCATGTGCCTCTGGAGGCAATAAACAAAGAGCTGAGTAGGCACGAATCAAACAGTCAGCAGGCAATAATCATGGAACTCAGGTGTGAGGAATCATGCTGCTCAGCTGGCAATAATCAAGCAGCTGAGCAGGCAGGAATTACGCAGCACAGCTGGCAATTGTCAAGCAGATGACAGGCAGGAATCGTGCAGCTCAGCTGGCAATTGTCAAGCAGATGAGCAGACAGTAATCACGCAGCTCAGCAGGCCCTGATCACGTGACTGAGCATGCACTGTTCACGTGGCTGATCATACACTGATCACGTGATGATCATGCACTGATCACTTGGATATCATGCACTGATCACGTGGCTGATCATACACTGTTCACGTGTCTGACCATGCACTGATCACGTGGCTGATCATACACTGCTCACGTAACTGATCATGCACTGATCACGTGGCTATCATGCACTGATCACGTGGCTGAACATGCACTGTTCACGTGGCTGATCACACACCTGTCACGTGACATATCATGCACTGATCACGTGGCACTCATGCACTGATCACGTGGCTGATCATACTCTGCTCACGTAACTGATCATGCACACATCACGTGGCTATCATGCACTGCTCACGTGGCTGTCATGGAATGATCACGTAGCTACCATATACTGGTCACGTGACTGATCATGCACTGATCACGTAAATGATCATGCACTGATCACGTGACTGATCATGCACTGATCACGTGACTGATCATGCACTGATCACGTGGCTATCATGCACTGATCACGTGGCTGATCATGCACTGATCACGTGCCTGATCATGCACTGATCACGTGACTGATCATGCACTGATCACGTGACTGATCATGCACTGATCACGTGGCTATCATGCACTGATCACGTGGCTGATCATGCACTGATCACGTAGCTATCATGCACTGATCACGTGACTGATCATGCACTGATCACGTGACTGATCATGCACTGATCACGTGGCTATCATGCACTGATCACGTGACTGATCATGCACTGATCACGTGATATCATGCACTGATCACGTGACTGATCATGCACTGATCACGTGGCTGATCATGCACTGATCACGTGACTGATCATGCACTGATCACGTGGCTGATCATGCACTGATCACGTGACTGATCATGCACTGATCACGTGACTGATCATGCACTGATCACGTGACTGATCATGCACTGATCACGTGACTGATCATGCACTGATCACGTGACTGATCATGCACTGATCACATGGCTATCATGCACTGATCACCTGGTGATCATGCACTGATCACGTGGCTGATCATGCACTGATACCGTGACTGAGCATGGACTGATCACATGACTATCATGCAGTGATCACGTGACTTAATGGCGCTGATCATGTGACTGATCATGCACTGATCATGTTTGCTATCATACACTGATCATGTGCCTCTGGAGGCAATAAACAAAGAGCTGAGTAGGCACGAATCAAACAGTCAGCAGGCAATAATCATGGAACTCAGGTGTGAGGAATCATGCTGCTCAGCTGGCAATAATCAAGCAGCTGAGCAGGCAGGAATTACGCAGCACAGCTGGCAATTGTCAAGCAGATGACAGGCAGGAATCATGCAGCTCAGCTGGCAATTGTCAAGCAGATGAGCAGACAGTAATCACGCAGCTCAGCAGGCCCAGATCACGTGACTGAGCATGCACTGTTCACGTGGCTGATCATACACTGATCACGTGACTGATCATGCACTGATCACGTGGCTATCATGCACTGATCACGTGGCTGATCATACACTGATCACGTGACTGATCATGCACTGATCACGTGGCTATCATGCACTGATCACGTGGCTATCATGCACTGATCACGTGGCTGATCATGCACTGATCATGGACTGATCATGCACTGATCACGTGGCTATCATGCACTGATCACGTGGCTGATCATGCACTGATCACGTGGCTATCATGCACTGATCACGTGACTGATCATGCACTGATCACGTAACTGATCATGCACTGATCACGTGACTGATCATGCACTGATCACGTGACTGATCATGCACTGATCACGTGACTGATCATGCACTGATCACGTGGCTATCATGCACTGCTCACGTGGCTGATCATGCACTGATCACGTAGCTACCATGTACTGGTCACGTGACTGATCATGCACTGATCACGTAATTGATCATGCACTGATCACGTGGCTGATCATGCACTGATCACGTGGCTGATCATGCACTGATCACGTGACTGATCATGCACTGATCACGTGACTGATCATGCACTGATCACGTGGCTGATCATGCACTGATCACGTGGCTGATCATGCACTGATCACATGACTGATCATGCACTGATCACGTGACTGATCATGCACTGATCACGTGGCTATCATGCACTGATCACGTGGCTGATCATGCACTGATCACGTGGCTGATCACACACTGATCACGTGACTGATCATGCACTGATCACGTGGCATCATGCACTGATCACGTGGCTGATCATACACTGATCATGTAACTGATCATGCACTGATCACGTGGCTATCATGCACTGATCACGTGGCTGTCATGCACTGATCACGTGCTACATATCACTGATCACGTGACTGATCATGCACTGATCACGTGGCTGATCATGCACTGATCACGTGACTGATCATGCACTGATCACGTGACTGATCATGCACTGATCACGTGGCTATCATGCACTGATCACGTGGCTGATCATGCACTGATCACGTGCTGATCATGCACTGATCACATGACTGATCATGCACTGATCACGTGACTGATCATGCACTGATCACGTGGCTATCATGCACTACTCACGTGGCTGATCATGCAATGATCATGTAGCTACCATGTACAGGTCACGTGAATGATCATACACCCATCAGGTGACTGATCATGCACTGATCACGTGGCTATCATGCACTGATCACGAGACTGATCATGCACTGATCACGTCTATATCATGCACTGATCACATGACTGCCCATGCACTGATCACGTGGATGATCATACACTAATCATGTGACAGATCATGCACTGATCACGTGGCTGATCATGCACTGATACCGTGACTGAGCATGGACTGATCACATGACTATCATGTAGTGATCACGTGACTTAATGGCGCTGATCATGTGACTGATCATGCGCTGATCATGTTTGCTATCATACACTGATCATGTGCCTCTGGAGGCAATAAACAAAGAGCTGAGTAGGCACGAATCAAACAGTCAGCAGGCAATAATCATGGAACTCAGGTGTGAGGAATCATGCTGCTCAGCTGGCAATAATCAAGCAGCTGAGCAGGCAGGAATTACGCAGCACAGCTGGCAATTGTCAAGCAGATGACAGGCAGGAATCGTGCAGCTCAGCTGGCAATTGTCAAGCAGATGAGCAGACAGTAATCACGCAGCTCAGCAGGCCCAGATCACGTGACTGAGCATGCACTGTTCACGTGGCTGATCATACACTGATCACGTGACTGATCATGCACTGATCACGTGGCTATCATGCACTGATCACGTGGCTGATCATGCACTGATCACGTGGCTGATCATGCACTGATCACGTGGCTGATCATGCACTGATCACGTGGCTGATCATGCACTGATCACGTGGCTATCATGCACTGATCACGTGGCTGATCATGCACTGATCACGTGACTGATCATGCACTGATCACGTATATCATGCACTGATCACGTGACTGATCATGCACTGATCACGTGGCTGATCATACACTGATCACGTGACTGATCATGCACTGATCACGTGGCTATCATGCACTGCTCACGTGGCTGATCATGCAATGATCACGTAGCTACCATGTACTGGTCACGTGACTGATCATGCACTGATCACGTAATTGATCATGCACTGATCACGTGACTGATCATGCACTGATCACGTGACTGATCATGCACTGATCACGTGACTGATCATGCACTGATCACGTGGCTATCATGCACTGATCACGTGGCTGATCATGCACTGATCACGTAGCTACCATGTACTGGTCACGTGACTGATCATGCACTGATCACGTGATTGATCATGCACTGATCACGTGGCTGATCATGCACTGATCACGTGGCTGATCATGCACTGATCACGTGACTGATCATGCACTGATCACGTGACTGATCATGCACTGATCACGTGGCTATCATGCACTGATCACGTGGCTGATCATGCACTGATCACGTGCCTGATCATGCACTGATCACATGACTGATCATGCACTGATCACGTGACTGATCATGCACTGATCACGTGGCTATCATGCACTACTCACGTGGCTGATCATGCAATGATCATGTAGCTACCATGTACTGGTCACGTGACTGATCATACACCCATCAGGTGACTGATCATGCACTGATCACGTGGCTATCATGCACTGATCACGTGGCTGATCATGCACTGATCACGTGCCTGATCATGCACTGATCACGTGACTGATCATGCACTGATCACGTGGCTGATCATGCACTGATCACGTGGCTGATCATGCACTGATCACGTGGCTGATCATGCACTGATACCGTGACTGAGCATGGACTGATCACATGACTATCATGTAGTGATCACGTGACTTAATGGCGCTGATCATGTGACTGATCATGCACTGATCATGTTTGCTATCATACACTGATCATGTGCCTCTGGAGGCAATAAACAAAGAGCTGAGTAGGCACGAATCAAACAGTCAGCAGGCAATAATCATGGAACTCAGCTGTGAGGAATCATGCTGCTCAGCTGGCAATAATCAAGCAGCTGAGCAGGCAGGAATTACGCAGCACAGCTGGCAATTGTCAAGCAGATGACAGGCAGGAATCGTGCAGCTCAGCTGGCAATTGTCAAGCAGATGAGCAGACAGTAATCACGCAGCTCAGCAGGCCCTGATCACGTGACTGAGCATGCACTGTTCACGTGGCTGATCATACACTGATCACGTGATGATCATGCACTGATCACTTGGATATCATGCACTGATCACGTGGCTGATCATACACTGTTCACGTGTCTGACCATGCACTGATCACGTGGCTGATCATACACTGCTCACGTAACTGATCATGCACTGATCACGTGGCTATCATGCACTGATCACGTGGCTGAACATGCACTGTTCACGTGGCTGATCACACACCTGTCACGTGACATATCATGCACTGATCACGTGGCACTCATGCACTGATCACGTGGCTGATCATACTCTGCTCACGTAACTGATCATGCACACATCACGTGGCTATCATGCACTGCTCACGTGGCTCGTCATGGAATGATCACGTAGCTACCATATACTGGTCACGTGACTGATCATGCACTGATCACGTAAATGATCATGCACTGATCACGTGACTGATCATGCACTGATCACGTGACTGATCATGCACTGATCACGTGGCTATCATGCACTGATCACGTGGCTGATCATGCACTGATCACGTGCCTGATCATGCACTGATCACATGACTGATCATGCACTGATCACGTGACTGATCATGCACTGATCACGTGGCTATCATGCACTGATCACGTGGCTGATCATGCAATGATCATGTAGCTACCATGTACTGGTCACGTGACTGATCATGCACTGATCACGTGACTGATCATGCACTGATCACGTGGCTATCATGCACTGATCACGTGGCTGATCATGCACTGATCACGTGCCTGATCATGCACTGATCACGTGACTGATCATGCACTGATCACGTGGCTGATCATGCACTGATCACGTGGCTGATCATGCACTGATCACGTGGCTGATCATGCACTGATACCGTGACTGAGCATGGACTGATCACATGACTATCATGTAGTGATCACGTGACTTAATGGCGCTGATCATGTGACTGATCATGCACTGATCATGTTTGGTATCATACACTGATCATGTGCCTCTGGAGGCAATAAACAAAGAGCTGAGTAGGCACGAATCAAACAGTCAGCAGGCAATAATCATGGAACTCAGCTGTGAGGAATCATGCTGCTCAGCTGGCAATAATCAAGCAGCTGAGCAGGCAGGAATTACGCAGCACAGCTGGCAATTGTCAAGCAGATGACAGGCAGGAATCGTGCAGCTCAGCTGGCAATTGTCAAGCAGATGAGCAGACAGTAATCACGCAGCTCAGCAGGCCCTGATCACGTGACTGAGCATGCACTGTTCACGTGGCTGATCATACACTGATCACGTGATGATCATGCACTGATCACTTGGATATCATGCACTGATCACGTGGCTGATCATACACTGTTCACGTGTCTGACCATGCACTGATCACGTGGCTGATCATACACTGCTCACGTAACTGATCATGCACTGATCACGTGGCTATCATGCACTGATCACGTGGCTGATCATGCACTGATCACGTGGCTGATCATGCACTGTCACGTGACATATCATGCACTGATCACGTGGCACTCATGCACTGATCACGTGGCTGATCATACTCTGCTCACGTAACTGATCATGCACACATCACGTGGCTATCATGCACTGCTCACGTGGCTGTCATGGAATGATCACGTAGCTACCATATACTGGTCACGTGACTGATCATGCACTGATCACGTGGCTGATCATGCACTGATCACGTGACTGATCATGCACTGATCACGTGACTGATCATGCACTGATCACGTGGCTATCATGCACTGATCACGTGGCTGATCATGCACTGATCACGTGGCTGATCATGCACTGATACCGTGACTGATCATGCACTGATCACATGACTATCATGCAGTGATCACGTGACTTAATGGCACTGATCATGTGACTGATCATGCACTGATCATGTTTGCTATCATACACTGATCATGTGCCTCTGGAGGCAATAAACAAAGAGCTGAGTAGGCACGAATCAAACAGTCAGCAGGCAATAATCATGGAACTCAGCTGTGAGGAATCATGCTGCTCAGCTGGCAATAATCAAGCAGCTGAGCAGGCAGGAATTACGCAGCACAGCTGGCAATTGTCAAGCAGATGACAGGCAGGAATCGTGCAGCTCAGCTGGCAATTGTCAAGCAGATGAGCAGACAGTAATCACGCAGCTCAGCAGGCCCTGATCACGTGACTGAGCATGCACTGTTCACGTGGCTGATCATACACTGATCACGTGATGATCATGCACTGATCACGTGGCTATCATGCACTGATCACGTGGCTGATCATACACTATCACGTGTCTGACCATGCACTGATCACGTGGCTGATCATACACTGATCACGTGACTGATCATGCACTGATCACGTGGCTATCATGCACTGATCACGTGGCTGATCATGCACTGATCACGTGGCTGATCATACACTGATCACGTGACTGATCATGCACTGATCACGTGGCTATCATGCACTGATCACGTGGCTGATCATGCACTGATCACGTAGCTACCATGCACTGATCACGTGACTGATCATGCACTGATCACGTGGCTGATCATGCACTGATCACGTGACTGATCATGCACTGATCACGTGACTGATCATGCACTGATCACGTGGCTGATCATGCACTGATCACGTGACTGATCATGCACTGATCACGTGGCTGATCATGCACTGATCACGTGGCTGATCATGCACTGATCACGTGACTATCATGCACTGATCACGTGACTGATCATGCACTGATCACGTGGCTATCATGCACTGATCACGTGGCTGATCATGCACTGATCACGTGACTGATCATGCACTGATCACGTGACTGATCATGCACTGATCACGTGAATGATCATGCACTGATCACGTGGCTATCATGCACTGATCACGTGGATATCATGCACTGATCACGTGGCTGATCACACACTATCACGTGACTGATCATGCACTGATCACGTGGCTGATCATGCACTGATCACGTGGCTGATCATGCACTGATCACGTGGCTGATCATGCACTGATCACGTGACTGATCATGCACTGATCACGTGGCTGATCATGCACTGATCACGTGACTGATCATGCACTGATCACGTGGCTGATCATGCACTGATCACGTAACTGATCATGCACTGATCACGTGGCTATCATGCACTGATCACGTGGCTGATCATGCACTGATCACGTGGCTGATCACACACCTGTCACGTGACTATCATGCACTGATCACGTGGTACTCATGCACTGATCACGTGGCTGATCATACACTGATCACGTAACTGATCATGCACTGATCACGTGGCTATCATGCACTGATCACGTGGCTGTCATGCAATGATCACGGCTACATATACTGGTCACGTGACTGATCATGCACTGATCACGTAAATGATCATGCACTGATCACGTGACTGATCATGCACTGATCACGTGACTGATCATGCACTGATCACGTGGCTATCATGCACTGCTCACGTGGCTGATCATGCAATGATCACGTAGCAACCATGTACTGGTCACGTGACTGATCATGCACTGATCACGTAATTGATCATGCACTGATCACGTGGCTCATCATGCACTGATCACGTGGCTGATCACACACGTATCACGTGACTGATCATGCACTGATCACGTGACTGATCATGCACTGATCACGTGGCTATCATGCACTGATCACGTGGATATCATGCACTGATCACGTGGCTGATCATGCACTATCACGTGACTGATCATGCACTGATCACGTGGCTATCATGCACTGATCACGTGGCTGATCATGCACTGATCACGTGCTGATCATGCACTGATCACGTGACTGATCATGCACTGATCACGTGACTGATCATGCACTGATCACGTGGCTATCATGCACTGATCACGTGGCTGATCATGCACTGATCACGTAGCTACATGCACTGATCACGTGACTGATCATGCACTGATCACGTGACTGATCATGCACTGATCACGTGGCTATCATGCACTGATCACGTGGCTGATCATGCACTGATACCGTGACTGAGCATGGACTGATCACATGACTATCATGTAGTGATCACGTGACTTAATGGCGCTGATCATGTGACTGATCATGCACTGATCATGTTTGCTATCATACACTGATCATGTGCCTCTGGAGGCAATAAACAAAGAGCTGAGTAGGCACGAATCAAACAGTCAGCAGGCAATAATCATGGAACTCAGGTGTGAGGAATCATGCTGCTCAGCTGGCAATAATCAAGCAGCTGAGCAGGCAGGAATTACGCAGCACAGCTGGCAATTGTCAAGCAGATGAGCAGACAGTAATCACGCAGCTCAGCAGGCCCTGATCACGTGACTGAGCATGCACTGTTCACGTGGCTGATCATACACTGATCACGTGATGATCATGCACTGATCACTTGGATATCATGCACTGATCACGTGGCTGATCATACACTGTTCACGTGTCTGACCATGCACTGATCACGTGGCTGATCATACACTGCTCACGTAACTGATCATGCACTGATCACGTGGCTATCATGCACTGATCACGTGGCTGAACATGCACTGTTCACGTGGCTGATCACACACCTGTCACGTGACATATCATGCACTGATCACGTGGCACTCATGCACTGATCACGTGGCTGATCATACTCTGCTCACGTAACTCATCATGCACACATCACGTGGCTATCATGCACTGCTCACGTGGCTCGTCATGGAATGATCACGAGCTACCATATACTGGTCACGTGACTGATCATGCACTGATCACGTAAATGATCATGCACTGTTCACGTGACTGATCATGTACTGATCACGTGACTGATCATGCACTGATCACGTGGCTATCATGCACTGCTCACGTGGCTGATCATGCACTGATCACGTAGCAACCATGTACTGGTCACGTGACTGATCATGCACTGATCACGTAATTGATCATGCACTGATCACGTGGCTCATCATGCACTGATCACGTGGCTGATCACACACGTATCACGTGACTGATCATGCACTGATCACGTGACTGATCATGCACTGATCACGTGGCTATCATGCACTGATCACGTGGATATCATGCACTGATCACGTGGCTGATCACACACGTATCACGTGACTGATCATGCACTGATCACGTGGCTATCATGCACTGATCACGTGACTGATCATGCACTGATCACGTGACTGATCATGCACTGATCACGTGACTGATCATGCACTGATCACGTGGCTATCATGCACTGATCACGTGACTGATCATGCACTGATCACGTGGCTATCATGCACTGATCACATGACTGATCATGCACTGATCACATAATTGATCATGCACTGATCACGTGGCTTATCATGCACTGATCATGTGACTGATCATGTGCTGATCATGTTTGGTGTCATACACTGATCATGTGCCTCTGGAGGCAATGAACAAAGAGCTGAGTAGGCACGAATCAGTCAGCAGGCAATAATCATGGAACTCAGCTGTGAGGAATCATGCTGCTCAGCTGGCAATAATCAAGCAGCTGAGCAGGCAGGAATTACGCAGCACAGCTGGCAATTGTCAAGCAGATGACAGGCAGGAATCGTGCAGCTCAGCTGGCAATTGTCAAGCAGATGAGCAGACAGTAATCACGCAGCTCAGCAGGCCCTGATCACGTGACTGAGCATGCACTGTTCACGTGGCTGATCATACACTGATCACGTGACTGATCATGCACTGATCACGTGACTGATCATGCACTGATCACGTGGCTGATCATGCACTGATCACGTGGCTGATCATGCACTGATCACGGGACTGATCATGCACTGATCACGTGCTATCATGCACTGATACATGACTGACATGCACTGATCACGTGGCTGATCATGCACTGATCACGTGACTGATCATGCACTGATCACGTGACTGATCATGCACTGATCACGTCTGATCATGCACTGATCACGTGGCTATCATGCACTGATCACGTGGCTGATCATGCAATGATCACGTAGCTACCATGTACTGGTCACGTGACTGATCATGCACTGATCACGTAATTGATCATGCACTGATCACGTGGCTGATCATGCACTGATCACGTGGCTGATCATGCACTGATCACGTGACTGATCATGCACTGATCACGTGACTGATCATGCACTGATCACGTGGCTATCATGCACTGATCACGTGACTGATCATGCACTGATCACGTGATGGTCATGCACTGATCACGTGGCTGATCATGCACTGATCACGTGGCTGATCATGCACTGATCACGTGGCTATCATGCACTGATCACGTGGCTGATCATGCACTGATCACGTGACTGATCATGCACTGATCACGTGGCTATCATGCACTGTCACATGACTGATCATGCACTGATCACGTGATGATCATGCACTGATCACGTGACTGATCATGCACTGATCACGTGGCTGATCATGCACTGATCACGTGGCTGATCATGCACTGATCACGTGACTGATCATGCACTGATCACGTGGCTGATCATGCACTGATCACGAGACTGATCATGCACTGATCACGTCTATATCATGCACTGATCACATGACTGCCCATGCACTGATCACGTGGATGATCATACACTAATCATGTGACAGATCATGCACTGATCACGTGGCTGATCATGCACTGATACCGTGACTGAGCATGGACTGATCACATGACTATCATGTAGTGATCACGTGACTTAATGGCGCTGATCATGTGACTGATCATGCGCTGATCATGTTTGCTATCATACACTGATCATGTGCCTCTGGAGGCAATAAACAAAGAGCTGAGTAGGCACGAATCAAACAGTCAGCAGGCAATAATCATGGAACTCAGCTGTGAGGAATCATGCTGCTCAGCTGGCAATAATCAAGCAGCTGAGCAGGCAGGAATTACGCAGCACAGCTGGCAATTGTCAAGCAGATGACAGGCAGGAATCGTGCAGCTCAGCTGGCAATTGTCAAGCAGATGAGCAGACAGTAATCACGCAGCTCAGCAGGCCCAGATCACGTGACTGAGCATGCACTGTTCACGTGGCTGATCATACACTGATCACGTGACTGATCATGCACTGATCACGTGGCTGATCATGCACTGATCACGTGGCTGATCATGCACTGATCACGTGGCTGATCATGCACTGATCACGTGGCTATCATGCACTGATCACGTGGCTGACATGCACTGATCACGTGACTGATCATGCACTGATCACGTGGCTGATCATGCACTGATCACGTGACTGATCATGCACTGATCACGTGGCTGATCATGCACTGATCACGTGGCTATCATGCACTGATCACGTGGCTGATCATGCAATGATCACGTAGCTACCATGCACTGGTCACGTGACTGATCATGCACTGATCACGTAATTGATCATGCACTGATCACGTGGCTGATCATGCACTGATCACGTGGCTGATCATGCACTGATCACGTGACTGATCATGCACTGATCACGTGACTGATCATGCACTGATCACGTGGCTATCATGCACTGATCACGTGGCTGATCATGCACTGATCACGTGCTGATCATGCACTGATCACGTGGCTGATCATGCACTGATCACGTGACTGATCATGCACTGATCACGTGACTGATCATGCACTGATCACGTGGCTATCATGCACTGATCACGTGGCTGATCATGCATGATCACGTAGCTACCATGTACTGGTCACGTGACTGATCATGCACTGATCACGTGACTGATCATGCACTGATCACGTGGCTATCATGCACTGATCACGTGGCTGATCATGCACTGATCACGTAGCTATCATGCACTGATCACGTGACTGATCATGCACTGATCACGTGACTGATCATGCACTGATCACGTGGCTGATCATGCACTGATCACGTGGCTGATCATGCACTGATCACGTGGCTGATCATGCACTGATCACGTGACTGATCATGCACTGATCACGTGACTGATCATGCACTGATCACGTGGCTATCATGCACTGATCACGTGGCTGATCATGCACTGATCACGTGCCTGATCATGCACTGATCACATGACTGATCATGCACTGATCACGTGACTGATCATGCACTGATCACGTGGCTATCATGCACTACTCACGTGGCTGATCATGCAATGATCATGTAGCTACCATGTACTGGTCACGTGACTGATCATACACCCATCAGGTGACTGATCATGCACTGATCACGTGGCTGATCATGCACTGATCACGTGACTGATCATGCACTGATCACGTGACTAATCATGCACTGATCACATGGCTATCATGAACTGATCACGTGGCTGATCATGCACTGATCACGTGGCTGATCATGCACTGATACCGTGACTGAGCATGGACTGATCACATGACTATCATGTAGTGATCACGTGACTTAATGGCGCTGATCATGTGACTGATCATGCGCTGATCATGTTTGCTATCATACACTGATCATGTGCCTCTGGAGGCAATAAACAAAGAGCTGAGTAGGCACGAATCAAACAGTCAGCAGGCAATAATCATGGAACTCAGGTGTGAGGAATCATGCTGCTCAGCTGGCAATAATCAAGCAGCTGAGCAGGCAGGAATTACGCAGCACAGCTGGCAATTGTCAAGCAGATGACAGGCAGGAATCGTGCAGCTCAGCTGGCAATTGTCAAGCAGATGAGCAGACAGTAATCACGCAGCTCAGCAGGCCCTGATCACGTGACTGAGCATGCACTGTTCACGTGGCTGATCATACACTGATCACGTGATGATCATGCACTGATCACTTGGATATCATGCACTGATCACGTGGCTGATCATACACTGTTCACGTGTCTGACCATGCACTGATCACGTGGCTGATCATACACTGCTCACGTAACTGATCATGCACTGATCACGTGGCTATCATGCACTGATCACGTGGCTGAACATGCACTGTTCACGTGGCTGATCACACACCTGTCACGTGACATATCATGCACTGATCACGTGGCACTCATGCACTGATCACGTGGCTGATCATACTCTGCTCACGTAACTGATCATGCACACATCACGTGGCTATCATGCACTGCTCACGTGGCTCGTCATGGAATGATCACGTAGCTACCATATACTGGTCACGTGACTGATCATGCACAGATCACGTAAATGATCATGCACTGTTCACGTGACTGATCATGTACTGATCACGTGACTGATCATGCACTGATCACGTGGCTATCATGCTCTGCTCACGTGGCTGATCATGCAAGATCACGTAGCAACCATGTACTGGTCACGTGACTGATCATGCACTGATCACGTAATTGATCCTGCACTGATCACGTGGCTCATCATGCACTGATCACGTGGCTGATCACACATGTATCACGTGACTGATCATGCACTGATCACGTGGCTCTCATGCACTGATCACGTGGCTATCATGCACTGATCACGTGGCTATCATGCACTGATCACGTGGCTGATCATGCACTGATCACGTAGCTATCATGCACTGATCACGTGACTGATCATGCACTGATCACGTGATTGATCATGCACTGATCACGTGGCTGATCATGCACTGATCACGTGGCTGATCATGCACTGATCACGTGACTGATCATGCACTGATCACGTGACTGATCATGCACTGATCACGTGGCTGATCATGCACTGATCACGTGGCTGATCATGCACTGATCACGTGGCTGATCATGCACTGATCACGTGACTGATCATGCACTGATCACGTGGCTGATCATGCACTGATCACGTGGCTGATCATGCACTGATCACGTGGCTGATCATGCACTGATCACGTGGCTGATCATGCACTGATCACGCAGCTATCATGCACTGATCACGTGACTGATCATGCACTGATCACGTGACTGATCATGCACTGATCACGTCTATATCATGCACTGATCACGTGACTGATCATGCACTGATCACGTGGCTGATCATGCACTGATCACGTGACTGATCATGCACTGATCACGTGGCTATCATGCACTGATCACGTGGCTGATCATGCACTGATCACGTAGCTATCATGCACTGATCACGTGACTGATCATGCACTGATCACGTGACTGATCATGCACTGATCACGTGACTGATCATGCACTGATCACGTGACTGATCATGCACTGATCACGTGACTGATCATGCACTGATCACGTGACTGATCATGCACTGATCACGTGGCTATCATGCACTGATCACGTGGCTGATCATGCACTGATCACGTGCCTGATCATGCACTGATCACATGGCTGATCATGCACTGATCACGTGACTGATCATGCACTGATCACGTGGCTATCATGCACTACTCACGTGGCTGATCATGCAATGATCACGTAGCTATCATGTACTGGTCACGTGACTGATCATGCACTGATCACGTGACTGATCATGCACTGATCACGTGCCTGATCATGCACTGATCACGTGACTGATCATGCACTGATCACGTGGCTATCATGCACTGATCACGTGGCTGATCATGCACTGATCACGTGGCTGATCATGCACTGATACCGTGACTGATCATGGACTGATCACATGACTATCATGTACTGATCACGTGACTTAATGGCACTGATCATGTGACTGATCATGCACTGATCACGTTTGCTATCATACACTGATCATGTGCCTCTGGAGGCAATAAACAAAGAGCTGAGTAGGCACGAATCAAACAGTCAGCAGGCAATAATCATGGAACTCAGCTGTGAGGAATCATGCTGCTCAGCTGGCAATAATCAAGCAGCTGAGCAGGCAGGAATTACGCAGCACAGCTGGCAATTGTCAAGCAGATGACAGGCAGGAATCGTGCAGCTCAGCTGGCAATTGTCAAGCAGATGAGCAGACAGTAATCACGCAGCTCAGCAGGCCCTGATCACGTGACTGAGCATGCACTGTTCACGTGAATCATGCTGCTCAGCTGGCAATAATCAAGCAGCTGAGCAGGCAGGAATTACACAGCACAGCTGACAATTGTCAAGCAGATGACAGGCAGGAATCGTGCAGCTCAGCTGGCAATTGTCAAGCAGATGAGCAGACAGTAATCACGCAGCTCAGCAGGCACTGATCACGTGACTGAGCATGCACTGATCACGTGGCTGATCATACACTGATCACGTGATTGATCATGCACTGATCACGTGGATATCATGCACTGATCACGTGGCTGATCATACACTGATCACGTGTCTGACCATGCACTGATCACGTGGCTGATCATACACTGATCACGTAACTGATCATGCACTGATCACGTGGCTATCATGCACTGATCACGTGGCTGATCATGCACTGATCACGTGGCTGATCACACACTGTCACGTGACATATCATGCACTGATCACGTGGCACTCATGCACTGATCACGTGGCTGATCATACACTGATCACGTGACTGATCATGCACATCACGTGGCTATCATGCACTGATCACGTGGCTCGTCATGGAATGATCATGAAGCTACCATATACTGGTCACGTGACTGATCATGCACTGATCACGTGACTGATCATGCACTGATCACGTGACTGATCATGCACTGATCACGTGGCTATCATGCACTGATCACGTGGCTGATCATGCACTGATCACGTAGCAACCATGTACTGGTCACGTGACTGATCATGCACTGATCACGTAATTGATCATGCACTGATCACGTGGCTCATCATGCACTGATCCGTGGCTGATCACACTGTATCACGTGACTGATCATGCACTGATCACGTGACTAATCATGCACTGATCACGTGGCTATCATGCACTGATCACGTGGATATCATGCACTGATCACGTGGCTGATCACACACGTATCACGTGACTGATCATGCACTGATCACGTGGCTATCATGCACTGATCACGTGGCTGATCATGCACTGATCACGTGGCTATCATGCACTGATCACGTGGCTGATCATGCACTGATCACGTAGCTATCATGCACTGATCACGTGACTGATCATGCACTGATCACGTGGCTGATCATGCACTGATCACGTGACTGATCATGCACTGATCACGTGGCTGATCATGCACTGATCACGCAGCTACCATGCACTGATCACATGACTGATCATGCACTGATCACGTGATTGATCATGCACTGATCACGTGGCTTATCATGCATTGATCATGTGACTGATCATGTGCTGATCATGTTTCGTGTCATACACTGATCATGTGCCTCTGGAGGCAATGAACAAAGAGCTGAGTAGGCAGGAATCAGTCAGGCAATAATCATGGAACTCAGCTCTGAGAAATCATGCTGCTCAGCTGGCAATAATCAAGCAGATGAGCAGGCAGGAATTATGCAGCACAGCTGGCAATTGTCAAGCAGATGACAGGCAGGAATCGTGCAGCTCAGCTGGCAATTGTCAAGCAGATGAGCAGACAGTAATCACGCAGCTCAGCAGGCCCTGATCACGTGACTGAGCATGCACTGTTCACGTGGCTGATCACACACTGATCACGTGACTGATCATGCACTGATCACGTGGCTATCATGCACTGATCACGTGATTGATCATGCACTGATCACGTAACTGATCATGCACTGATCACGTGGCTATCATGCACTGATCACGTGGCTGATCATGCACTGATCACGTGACTGATCATGCACTGATCACGTGGCTGATCATGCACTGATCACGTGGCTATCATGCACTGATCACGTGGCTGATCATGCACTGATCACGTAGCTACCATGTACTGATCACGTGACTGATCATGCACTGATCACGTGACTGATCATGCACTGATCACGTGGCTGATCATGCACTGATCACGTGGCTGATCATGCACTGATCACGTGACTGATCATGCACTGATCACGTGGCTGATCATGCACTGATCACGTGACTGATCATGCACTGATCTCGTGTCTGATCATGCACTGATCACGTGGCTATCATGCACTGCTCACGTGGCTGATCATGCATGATCACGCAGCTACCATGTACTGGTCACATGACTGATCATGCACTGATCACGTGACTGATCATGCAGTGATCACGTGGCTATCATGCACTACTCACGTGGCTGATCATGCAATGATCATGTAGCTACCATGTACAGGTCACGTGAATGATCATACACCCATCAGGTGACTGATCATGCACTGATCACGTGGCTATCATGCACTGATCACGAGACTGATCATGCACTGATCACGTCTATATCATGCACTGATCACATGACTGCCCATGCACTGATCACGTGGATGATCATACACTAATCATGTGACAGATCATGCACTGATCACGTGGCTGATCATGCACTGATACCGTGACTGAGCATGGACTGATCACATGACTATCATGTAGTGATCACGTGACTTAATGGCGCTGATCATGTGACTGATCATGCGCTGATCATGTTTGCTATCATACACTGATCATGTGCCTCTGGAGGCAATAAACAAAGAGCTGAGTAGGCACGAATCAAACAGTCAGCAGGCAATAATCATGGAACTCAGCTGTGAGGAATCATGCTGCTCAGCTGGCAATAATCAAGCAGCTGAGCAGGCAGGAATTACGCAGCACAGCTGGCAATTGTCAAGCAGATGACAGGCAGGAATCGTGCAGCTCAGCTGGCAATTGTCAAGCAGATGAGCAGACAGTAATCACGCAGCTCAGCAGGCCCTGATCACGTGACTGAGCATGCACTGTTCACGTGGCTGATCATACACTGATCACGTGATTGATCATGCACTGATCACTTGGATATCATGCACTGATCACGTGGCTGATCATACACTGTTCACGTGTCTGACCATGCACTGATCACGTGGCTGATCATACACTGCTCACGTAACTGATCATGCACTGATCACGTGGCTATCATGCACTGATCACGTGGCTGAACATGCACTGTTCACGTGGCTGATCACACACCTGTCACGTGACATATCATGCACTGATCACGTGGCACTCATGCACTGATCACGTGGCTGATCATACTCTGCTCACGTAACTCATCATGCACACATCACGTGGCTATCATGCACTGCTCACGTGGCTCGTCATGGAATGATCACGTAGCTACCATATACTGGTCACGTGACTGATCATGCACAGATCACGTAAATGATCATGCACTGTTCACGTGACTGATCATGTACTGATCACGTGACTGATCATGCACTGATCACGTGGCTATCATGCTCTGCTCACGTGGCTGATCATGCAACGATCACGTAGCAACCATGTACTGGTCACGTGACTGATCATGCACTGATCACGTAATTGATCCTGCACTGATCACGTGGCTCATCATGCACTGATCACGTGGCTGATCACACTGTATCACGTGACTGATCATGCACTGATCACGTGACTATCATGCACTGATCACGTGGCTATCATGCACTGATCACGTGGATATCATGCACTGATCACGTGGCTGATCACACACGTATCACGTGACTGATCATGCACTGATCACGTGGCTATCATGCACTGATCACGTGGCTATCATGCACTGATATCATGCACTGATCACGTGGCTGATCATGCACTGATCACGTGACTGATCATGCACTGATCACGTGGCTGATCATGCACTGATCACGTGACTGATCATGCACTGATCACGTGACTGATCATGCACTGATCACGTGGCTGATCATGCACTGATCACGTGACTGATCATGCACTGATCACGTGACTGATCATGCACTGATCACGTGACTGATCATGCACTGATCACGTGGCTGATCATGCACTGATCACGTGGCTGATCATGCACTGATCACGTGACTGATCATGCACTGATCACGTGACTGATCATGCACTGATCAGTGGCTATCATGCACTGATCACGTGGCTGATCATGCACTGATCACGTGACTGATCATGCACTGATCACTGGCTATCATGCACTGATCACGTGGCTATCATGCACTGATCACGTGGCTGATCATGCACTGATCACGTGACTGATCATGCACTGATCACGTCTATATCATGCACTGATCACATGACTGATCATGCACTGATCACGTGCATGATCATGCACTGATCACGTGACTGATCATGCACTGATCACGTGGCTATCATGCACTGATCACGTGGCTGATCATGCACTGATCACGTAGCTATCATGCACTGATCACGTGACTGATCATGCACTGATCACGTGACTGATCATGCACTGATCAGTGACTGATCATGCACTGATCACGTGGCTGATCATGCACTGATCACGTGGCTGATCATGCACTGATCACGTGACTGATCATGCACTGATCACGTGGCTATCATGCACTGATCACGTGGCTATCATGCACTGATATCATGCACTGATCACGTGGCTGATCATGCACTGATCACGTGACTGATCATGCACTGATCACGTGGCTGATCATGCACTGATCACGTGACTGATCATGCACTGATCACGTGACTGATCATGCACTGATCACGTGGCTGATCATGCACTGATCACGTGACTGATCATGCACTGATCACGTGACTGATCATGCACTGATCACGTGACTGATCATGCACTGATCACGTGGCTGATCATGCACTGATCACGTGGCTGATCATGCACTGATCACGTGACTGATCATGCACTGATCACGTGACTGATCATGCACTGATCACGTGGCTATCATGCACTGATCACGTGGCTGATCATGCACTGATCACGTGACTGATCATGCACTGATCACGTGGCTATCATGCACTGATCACGTGGCTATCATGCACTGATCACGTGGCTGATCATGCACTGATCACGTGACTGATCATGCACTGATCACGTCTATATCATGCACTGATCACGTGACTGATCATGCACTGATCACGTGCATGATCATGCACTGATCACGTGACTGATCATGCACTGATCACGTGGCTATCATGCACTGATCACGTGGCTGATCATGCAATGATCACGTAGCTACCATGCACTGGTCACGTGACTGATCATGCACTGATCACGTAATTGATCATGCACTGATCACGTGACTGATCATGCACTGATCACGTGACTGATCATGCACTGATCACGTGACTGATCATGCACTGATCACGTGGCTATCATGCACTGATCACGTGGCTGATCATGCACTGATCACGTGGCTATCATGCACTGATCACGTGACTGATCATGCACTGATCACGTGGCTGATCATGCACTGATCACGTGGCTGATCATGCACTGATCACGTGACTGATCATGCACTGATCACGTGACTGATCATGCACTGATCACGTGGCTATCATGCACTGATCACGTGGCTGATCATGCACTGATCACGTGCCTGATCATGCACTGATCACATGGCTGATCATGCACTGATCACGTGACTGATCATGCACTGATCACGTGGCTATCATGCACTGATCACGTGGCTGATCATGCAATGATCACGTAGCTACCATGTACTGGTCACGTGACTGATCATGCACTGATCACGTGACTGATCATGCACTGATCACGTGGCTGATCATGCACTGATCACGTGACTGATCATGCACTGATCACGTGGCTATCATGCACTGATCACGTGGCTGATCATGCACTGATCACGTGGCTGATCATGCACTGATACCGTGACTGAGCATGGACTGATCACATGACTATCATGTACTGATCACGTGACTTAATGGCGCTGATCATGTGACTGATCATGCACTGATCATGTTTGCTATCATACACTGATCATGTGCCTCTGGAGGCAATAAACAAAGAGCTGAGTAGGCACGAATCAAACAGTCAGCAGGCAATAATCATGGAACTCAGCTGTGAGGAATCATGCTGCTCAGCTGGCAATAATCAAGCAGCTGAGCAGGCAGGAATTACGCAGCACAGCTGGCAATTGTCAAGCAGATGACAGGCAGGAATCGTGCAGCTCAGCTGGCAATTGTCAAGCAGATGAGCAGACAGTAATCACGCAGCTCAGCAGGCCCTGATCACGTGACTGAGCATGCACTGATTCACGTGAATCATGCTGATCACTGGCAATGATCATGCACTGATCATGCAGGAATACACAGCACAGCTGGCAATTGTCATGCAGATGACATGCAGGATCATGCAGCTCAGCTGGAAATTGTCAAGCAGATGATCAGACACTAATCACGCAGCTCAGCAGGCACTGATCACGTGACTGATCATGCACTATCACGTGAATCATGCTGCTCAGCTGGCAATAATCAAGCAGCTGAGCAGGCAGGAATTACACAGCACAGCTGGCAATTGTCAAGCAGATGACAGGCAGGAATCGTGCAGCTCAGCTGGCAATTGTCAAGCAGATGAGCAGACAGTAATCACGCAGCTCAGCAGGCCCTGATCACGTGACTGAGCATGCACTGTTCACGTGGCTGATCATACACTGATCACGTGACTGATCATGCACTGATCACGTGGATATCATGCACTGATCACGTGGCTGATCATACACTGATCACGTGTCTGACCATGCACTGATCACGTGGCTGATCATGCACTGATCACGTAACTGATCATGCACTGATCACGTGGCTATCATGCACTGATCACGTGGCTGATCATGCACTGATCACGTGGCTGATCACACACTGTCACGTGACTATCATGCACTGATCACGTGGCACTCATGCACTGATCACGTGGCTGATCATACTCTGATCACGTGACTGATCATGCACTGATCACGTGGCTATCATGCACTGATCACGTGGCTCGTCATGGAATGATCACGAAGCTACCATATACTGGTCACGTGACTGATCATGCACTGATCACGTAAATGATCATGCACTGATCACGTGACTGATCATGCACTGATCACGTGACTGATCATGCACTGATCACGTGGCTATCATGCACTGATCACGTGGCTGATCATGCAACGATCACGTAGCAACCATGTACTGGTCACGTGACTGATCATGCACTGATCACGTAATTGATCATGCACTGATCACGTGGCTCATCATGCACTGATCACGTGGCTGATCACACTGTATCACGTGACTGATCATGCACTGATCACGTGACTGATCATGCACTGATCACGTGGCTATCATGCACTGATCACGTGGATATCATGCACTGATCACGTGGCTGATCACACACTATCACGTGACTGATCATGCACTGATCACGTGGCTATCATGCACTGATCACGTGGCTATCATGCACTGATCACGTGGCTATCATGCACTGATCACGTGGCTGATCATGCACTGATCACGTGCTATCATGCACTGATCACGTGACTGATCATGCACTGATCACGTGGCTGATCATGCACTGATCACGTGACTGATCATGCACTGATCACGTGGCTGATCATGCACTGATCACGCAGCTACCATGCACTGATCACATGACTGATCATGCACTGATCACGTGACTGATCATGCACTGATCACGTGGCTTATCATGCACTGATCATGTGACTGATCATGTGCTGATCATGTTTCTGTCATACACTGATCATGTGCCTCTGGAGGCAATGAACAAAGAGCTGAGTAGGCACGAATCAGTCAGGCAATAATCATGGAACTCAGCTGTGAGAAATCATGCTGCTCAGCTGGCAATAATCAAGCAGCTGAGCAGGCAGGAATTATGCAGCACAGCTGGCAATTGTCAAGCAGATGACAGGCAGGAATCGTGCAGCTCAGCTGGCAATTGTCAAGCAGATGAGCAGACAGTAATCACGCAGCTCAGCAGGCCCTGATCACGTGACTGAGCATGCACTGTTCACGTGGCTGATCATACACTGATCACGTGACTGATCATGCACTGATCACGTGGCTATCATGCACTGATCACGTGGCTGATCATGCACTGATCACGTAACTGTCATGCACTGATCACGTGGCTGATCATGCACTGATCACGTGGCTGATCATGCACTGATCACGTGACTGATCATGCACTGATCACGTGGCTGATCATGCACTGATCACGTGGCTATCATGCACTGATCACGTGGCTGATCATGCACTGATCACGTAGCTACCATGCACTGATCACGTGACTGATCATGCACTGATCACGTAACTGATCATGCACTGATCACGTGGCTGATCATGCACTGATCACGTGGCTGATCATGCACTGATCACGTGACTGATCATGCACTGATCACGTGGCTGATCATGCACTGATCACGTGGCTGATCATGCACTGATCACGTGACTGATCATGCACTGATCACGTGGCTGATCATGCACTGATCACGTGACTGATCATGCACTGATCACGTGACTGATCATGCACTGATCACGTGGCTGATCATGCACTGATCACGTGACTGATCATGCACTGATCACGTGACTGATCATGCACTGATCACGTGACTGATCATGCACTGATCACGTGGCTGATCATGCACTGATCACGTGGCTGATCATGCACTGATCACGTGACTGATCATGCACTGATCACGTGGCTGATCATGCACTGATCACGTGGCTGATCATGCACTGATCACGTGACTGATCATGCACTGATCACGTGACTGATCATGCACTGATCACGTGGCTATCATGCACTGATCACGTGGCTGATCATGCACTGATCACGTGACTGATCATGCACTGATCACGTGGCTATCATGCACTGATCACGTGGCTGATCATGCACTGATCACGTGGCTGATCATGCACTGATCACGTGACTGATCATGCACTGATCACGTCTATATCATGCACTGATCACGTGACTGATCATGCACTGATCACGTGATGATCATGCACTGATCACGTGACTGATCATGCACTGATCACGTGGCTATCATGCACTGATCACGTGGCTGATCATGCACTGATCACGTAGCTATCATGCACTGATCACGTGACTGATCATGCACTGATCACGTGACTGATCATGCACTGATCACGTGGCTGATCATGCACTGATCACGTGACTGATCATGCACTGATCACGTGACTGATCATGCACTGATCACGTGGCTGATCATGCACTGATCACGTGACTGATCATGCACTGATCACGTGGCTATCATGCACTGATCACGTGGCTGATCATGCACTGATCACGTGCCTGATCATGCACTGATCACATGGCTGATCATGCACTGATCACGTGACTGATCATGCACTGATCACGTGGCTATCATGCACTATCACGTGGCTGATCATGCAATGATCATGTAGCTACCATGCACTGGTCACGTGACTGATCATGCACTGATCACGTGACTGATCATGCACTGATCACGTGGCTGATCATGCACTGATCACGTGACTGATCATGCACTGATCACGTGGCTATCATGCACTGATCACGTGGCTGATCATGCACTGATCACGTGGCTGATCATGCACTGATACCGTGACTGAGCATGGACTGATCACATGACTATCATGTACTGATCACGTGACTTAATGGCGCTGATCATGTGACTGATCATGCGCTGATCATGTTTGCTATCATACACTGATCATGTGCCTCTGGAGGCAATAAACAAAGAGCTGAGTAGGCACGAATCAAACAGTCAGCAGGCAATAATCATGGAACTCAGCTGTGAGGAATCATGCTGCTCAGCTGGCAATAATCAAGCAGCTGAGCAGGCAGGAATTACGCAGCACAGCTGGCAATTGTCAAGCAGATGACAGGCAGGAATCGTGCAGCTCAGCTGGCAATTGTCAAGCAGATGAGCAGACAGTAATCACGCAGCTCAGCAGGCCCTGATCACGTGACTGAGCATGCACTGTTCACGTGAATCATGCTGATCACTGGCAATGATCATGCACTGATCAGGCAGGAATTACACAGCACAGCTGGCAATTGTCAAGCAGATGACAGGCAGGATCGTGCAGCTCAGCTGGCAATTGTCACGCAGATGATCAGACACTGATCACGCAGCTCATCATGCACTGATCACGTGACTGATCATGCACTGATCACGTGGCTGATCATGCACTGATCACGTGACTGATCATGCACTGATCACGTGGCTATCATGCACTGATCACGTGGCTGATCATACACTGATCACGTGACTGATCATGCACTGATCACGTGGCTGATCATGCACTGATCACGTGACTGATCATGCACTGATCACGTGGCTGATCATGCACTGATCACGTGACTGATCATGCACTGATCACGTGACTGATCATGCACTGATCACGTGACTGATCATGCACTGATCACGTGGCTGATCATGCACTGATCACGTGACTGATCATGCACTGATCACGTGACTGATCATGCACTGATCACGTGACTGATCATGCACTGATCACGTGGCTGATCATGCACTGATCACGTGGCTGATCATGCACTGATCACGTGACTGATCATGCACTGATCACGTGACTGATCATGCACTGATCAGTGGCTATCATGCACTGATCACGTGGCTGATCATGCACTGATCACGTGACTGATCATGCACTGATCACTGGCTATCATGCACTGATCACGTGGCTATCATGCACTGATCACGTGGCTGATCATGCACTGATCACGTGACTGATCATGCACTGATCACGTCTATATCATGCACTGATCACGTGACTGATCATGCACTGATCACGTGCTGATCATGCACTGATCACGTGACTGATCATGCACTGATCACGTGGCTATCATGCACTGATCACGTGGCTGATCATGCACTGATCACGTAGCTACCATGCACTGATCACGTGACTGATCATGCACTGATCACGTAATTGATCATGCACTGATCACGTGACTGATCATGCACTGATCACGTGACTGATCATGCACTGATCACGTGACTGATCATGCACTGATCACGTGGCTATCATGCACTGATCACGTGGCTGATCATGCACTGATCACGTGGCTATCATATACTGATCACGTGACTGATCATGCACTGATCACGTGGCTGATCATGCACTGATCACGTGGCTGATCATGCACTGATCACGTGACTGATCATGCACTGATCACGTGACTGATCATGCACTGATCACGTGGCTATCATGCACTGATCACGTGGCTGATCATGCACTGATCACGTGCCTGATCATGCACTGATCACATGGCTGATCATGCACTGATCACGTGACTGATCATGCACTGATCACGTGGCTATCATGCACTACTCACGTGGCTGATCATGCAATGATCATGTAGCTACCATGTACTGGTCACGTGACTGATCATGCACTGATCAGGTGATGATCATGCACTGATCACGTGGCTGATCATGCACTGATCACGTGACTGATCATGCACTGATCACGTGGCTATCATGCACTGATCACGTGGCTGATCATGCACTGATCACGTGGCTGATCATGCACTGATACCGTGACTGAGCATGGACTGATCACATGACTATCATGTACTGATCACGTGACTTAATGGCGCTGATCATGTGACTGATCATGCGCTGATCATGTTTGCTATCATACACTGATCATGTGCCTCTGGAGGCAATAAACAAAGAGCTGAGTAGGCACGAATCAAACAGTCAGCAGGCAATAATCATGGAACTCAGCTGTGAGGAATCATGCTGCTCAGCTGGCAATAATCAAGCAGCTGAGCAGGCAGGAATTACGCAGCACAGCTGGCAATTGTCAAGCAGATGACAGGCAGGAATCGTGCAGCTCAGCTGGCAATTGTCAAGCAGATGAGCAGACAGTAATCACGCAGCTCAGCAGGCCCTGATCACGTGACTGAGCATGCACTGATTCACGTGAATCATGCTGATCACTGGCAATGATCATGCACTGATCATGCAGGAATTACACAGCACAGCTGGCAATTGTCATGCAGATGACATGCAGGATCATGCAGCTCAGCTGGAAATTGTCAAGCAGATGATCAGACAGTAATCACGCAGCTCAGCAGGCACTGATCACGTGACTGATCATGCACTATCACGTGAATCATGCTGCTCAGCTGGCAATAATCAAGCAGCTGAGCAGGCAGGAATTACACAGCACAGCTGGCAATTGTCAAGCAGATGACAGGCAGGAATCGTGCAGCTCAGCTGGCAATTGTCAAGCAGATGAGCAGACAGTAATCACGCAGCTCAGCAGGCCCTGATCACGTGACTGAGCATGCACTGTTCACGTGGCTGATCATACACTGATCACGTGACTGATCATGCACTGATCACTTGGATATCATGCACTGATCACGTGGCTGATCATACACTGTTCACGTGTCTGACCATGCACTGATCACGTGGCTGATCATACACTGATCACGTAACTGATCATGCACTGATCACGTGGCTATCATGCACTGATCACGTGGCTGAACATGCACTGTTCACGTGGCTGATCACACACTGTCACGTGACATATCATGCACTGATCACGTGGCACTCATGCACTGATCACGTGGCTGATCATACTCTGATCACGTGACTGATCATGCACACATCACGTGGCTATCATGCACTGCTCACGTGGCTCGTCATGGAATGATCACGAAGCTACCATATACTGGTCACGTGACTGATCATGCACTGATCACGTAAATGATCATGCACTGATCACGTGACTGATCATGCACTGATCACGTGACTGATCATGCACTGATCACGTGGCTATCATGCACTGCTCACGTGGCTGATCATGCAACGATCACGTAGCAACCATGTACTGGTCACGTGACTGATCATGCACTGATCACGTAATTGATCATGCACTGATCACGTGGCTCATCATGCACTGATCACGTGGCTGATCACACTGATCACGTGACTGATCATGCACTGATCACGTGACTAATCATGCACTGATCACGTGGCTATCATGCACTGATCACGTGGATATCATGCACTGATCACGTGGCTGATCACACACGTATCACGTGACTGATCATGCACTGATCACGTGGCTATCATGCACTGATCACGTGGCTGATCATGCACTGATCACGTGGCTATCATGCACTGATCACGTGGCTGATCATGCACTGATCACGTAGCTATCATGCACTGATCACGTGACTGATCATGCACTGATCACGTGGCTGATCATGCACTGATCACGTGACTGATCATGCACTGATCACGTGGCTGATCATGCACTGATCACGCAGCTATCATGCACTGATCACATGACTGATCATGCACTGATCACGTGACTGATCATGCACTGATCACGTGGCTTATCATGCATTGATCATGTGACTGATCATGTGCTGATCATGTTTCTGTCATACACTGATCATGTGCCTCTGGAGGCAATGAACAAAGAGCTGAGTAGGCACGAATCAGTCAGGCAATAATCATGGAACTCAGCTGTGAGGAATCATGCTGCTCAGCTGGCAATAATCAAGCAGCTGAGCAGGCAGGAATTATGCAGCACAGCTGGCAATTGTCAAGCAGATGACAGGCAGGAATCGTGCAGCTCAGCTGGCAATTGTCAAGCAGATGAGCAGACAGTAATCACGCAGCTCAGCAGGCCCTGATCACGTGACTGAGCATGCACTGTTCACGTGGCTGATCATACACTGATCACGTGACTGATCATGCACTGATCACGTGGCTATCATGCACTGATCACGTGACTGATCATGCACTGATCACGTAATTGTCATGCACTGATCACGTGGCTATCATGCACTGATCACGTGGCTGATCATGCACTGATCACGTGACTGATCATGCACTGATCACGTGGCTGATCATGCACTGATCACGTGGCTATCATGCACTGATCACGTGGCTGATCATGCACTGATCACGTAGCTACCATGCACTGATCACGTGACTGATCATGCACTGATCACGTAACTGATCATGCACTGATCACGTGGCTGATCATGCACTGATCACGTGGCTGATCATGCACTGATCACGTGACTGATCATGCACTGATCACGTGGCTGATCATGCACTGATCACGTGGCTGATCATGCACTGATCACGTGACTGATCATGCACTGATCACGTGGCTGATCATGCACTGATCACGTGACTGATCATGCACTGATCACGTGACTGATCATGCACTGATCACGTGACTGATCATGCACTGATCACGTGGCTGATCATGCACTGATCACGTGACTGATCATGCACTGATCACGTGACTGATCATGCACTGATCACGTGACTGATCATGCACTGATCACGTGGCTGATCATGCACTGATCACGTGGCTGATCATGCACTGATCACGTGACTGATCATGCACTGATCACGTGACTGATCATGCACTGATCACGTGGCTATCATGCACTGATCACGTGGCTGATCATGCACTGATCACGTGACTGATCATGCACTGATCACTGGCTATCATGCACTGATCACGTGGCTATCATGCACTGATCACGTGGCTGATCATGCACTGATCACGTGACTGATCATGCACTGATCACGTCTATATCATGCACTGATCACATGACTGATCATGCACTGATCACGTGCATGATCATACACTGATCATGTGACTGATCATGCACTGATCACGTGGCTATCATGCACTGATCACGTGGCTGATCATGCACTGATCACGTAGCTACCATGCACTGATCACGTGACTGATCATGCACTGATCACGTAATTGATCATGCACTGATCAGTGACTGATCATGCACTGATCACGTGACTGATCATGCACTGATCACGTGACTGATCATGCACTGATCACGTGGCTATCATGCACTGATCACGTGGCTGATCATGCACTGATCACGTAGCTACCATATACTGATCACGTGACTGATCATGCACTGATCACGTGGCTGATCATGCACTGATCACGTGGCTGATCATGCACTGATCACGTGACTGATCATGCACTGATCACGTGACTGATCATGCACTGATCACGTGGCTATCATGCACTGATCACGTGGCTGATCATGCACTGATCACGTGCCTGATCATGCACTGATCACATGGCTGATCATGCACTGATCACGTGACTGATCATGCACTGATCACGTGGCTATCATGCACTATCACGTGGCTGATCATGCAATGATCATGTAGCTACCATGTACTGGTCACGTGACTGATCATGCACTGATCAGTGACTGATCATGCACTGATCACGTGGCTGATCATGCACTGATCACGTGACTGATCATGCACTGATCACATGGCTATCATGCACTGATCACGTGGCTGATCATGCACTGATCACGTGGCTGATCATGCACTGATACCGTGACTGAGCATGACTGATCACATGACTATCATGTGTGATCACGTGACTTAATGGCGCTGATCATGTGACTGATCATGCGCTGATCATGTTTGCTATCATACACTGATCATGTGCCTCTGGAGGCAATAAACAAAGAGCTGAGTAGGCACGAATCAAACAGTCAGCAGGCAATAATCATGGAACTCAGCTGTGAGGAATCATGCTGCTCAGCTGGCAATAATCAAGCAGCTGAGCAGGCAGGAATTACGCAGCACAGCTGGCAATTGTCAAGCAGATGACAGGCAGGAATCGTGCAGCTCAGCTGGCAATTGTCAAGCAGATGAGCAGACAGTAATCACGCAGCTCAGCAGGCCCTGATCACGTGACTGAGCATGCACTGTTCACGTGAATCATGCTGATCACTGGCAATGATCATGCACTGATCATGCAGGAATTACACAGCACAGCTGGCAATTGTCATGCAGATGACATGCAGGATCGTGCAGCTCAGCTGGAAATTGTCAAGCAGATGAGCAGACAGTAATCACGCAGCTCAGCAGGCACTGATCACGTGACTGATCATGCACTATTCACGTGAATCATGCTGCTCAGCTGGCAATAATCAAGCAGCTGAGCAGGCAGGAATTACACAGCACAGCTGGCAATTGTCAAGCAGATGACAGGCAGGAATCGTGCAGCTCAGCTGGCAATTGTCAAGCAGATGAGCAGACAGTAATCACGCAGCTCAGCAGGCCCTGATCACGTGACTGAGCATGCACTGTTCACGTGGCTGATCATACACTGATCACGTGATTGATCATGCACTGATCACTTGGATATCATGCACTGATCACGTGGCTGATCATACACTGTTCACGTGTCTGACCATGCACTGATCACGTGGCTGATCATACACTGCTCACGTAACTGATCATGCACTGATCACGTGGCTATCATGCACTGATCACGTGGCTGAACATGCACTGTTCACGTGGCTGATCACACACCTGTCACGTGACATATCATGCACTGATCACGTGGCACTCATGCACTGATCACGTGGCTGATCATACTCTGATCACGTGACTGATCATGCACACATCACGTGGCTATCATGCACTGCTCACGTGGCTCGTCATGGAATGATCACGAAGCTACCATATACTGGTCACGTGACTGATCATGCACTGATCACGTAAATGATCATGCACTGTTCACGTGACTGATCATGCACTGATCACGTGACTGATCATGCACTGATCACGTGGCTATCATGCACTGCTCACGTGGCTGATCATGCAACGATCACGTAGCAACCATGTACTGGTCACGTGACTGATCATGCACTGATCACGTAATTGATCATGCACTGATCACGTGGCTCATCATGCACTGATCACGTGGCTGATCACACTGATCACGTGACTGATCATGCACTGATCACGTGACTAATCATGCACTGATCACGTGGCTATCATGCACTGATCACGTGGATATCATGCACTGATCACGTGGCTGATCACACACGATCACGTGACTGATCATGCACTGATCACGTGGCTATCATGCACTGATCACGTGGCTGATCATGCACTGATCACGTGGCTATCATGCACTGATCACGTGGCTGATCATGCACTGATCACGTAGCTATCATGCACTGATCACGTGACTGATCATGCACTGATCACGTGGCTGATCATGCACTGATCACGTGACTGATCATGCACTGATCACGTGGCTGATCATGCACTGATCACGCAGCTATCATGCACTGATCACATGACTGATCATGCACTGATCACGTGACTGATCATGCACTGATCACGTGGCTTATCATGCACTGATCATGTGACTGATCATGTGCTGATCATGTTTCTGTCATACACTGATCATGTGCCTCTGGAGGCAATGAACAAAGAGCTGAGTAGGCACGAATCAGTCAGGCAATAATCATGGAACTCAGCTGTGAGGAATCATGCTGCTCAGCTGGCAATAATCAAGCAGCTGAGCAGGCAGGAATTATGCAGCACAGCTGGCAATTGTCAAGCAGATGACAGGCAGGAATCGTGCAGCTCAGCTGGCAATTGTCAAGCAGATGAGCAGACAGTAATCACGCAGCTCAGCAGGCCCTGATCACGTGACTGAGCATGCACTGTTCACGTGGCTGATCATACACTGATCACGTGACTGATCATGCACTGATCACGTGGCTATCATGCACTGATCACGTGGCTGATCATGCACTGATCACGTGTTGTCATGCACTGATCACGTGGCTGATCATGCACTGATCACGTGGCTGATCATGCACTGATCACGTGACTGATCATGCACTGATCACGTGGCTGATCATGCACTGATCACGTGGCTATCATGCACTGATCACGTGGCTGATCATGCACTGATCACGTGGCTACCATGCACTGATCACGTGACTGATCATGCACTGATCACGTAACTGATCATGCACTGATCACGTGGCTGATCATGCACTGATCACGTGGCTGATCATGCACTGATCACGTGACTGATCATGCACTGATCACGTGGCTGATCATGCACTGATCACGTGACTGATCATGCACTGATCACGTGACTGATCATGCACTGATCACGTGGCTATCATGCACTGATCACGTGGCTGATCATGCACTGATCACGTAGCTACCATGTACTGGTCACGTGACTGATCATGCACTGATCACGTGACTGATCATGCACTGATCACGTGGCTATCATGCACTGATCACGTGGCTGATCATGCACTGATCACGTAGCTATCATGTACTGATCACGTGACTGATCATGCACTGATCACGTGACTGATCATGCACTGATCACGTGGCTATCATGCACTGATCACGTGGCTGATCATGCACTGATCACGCAGCTATCATGCACTGATCACGTGACTGATCATGCACTGATCACGTGGCTGATCATGCACTGATCACGTGGCTGATCATGCACTGATCACGTGACTGATCATGCACTGATCACGTGACTGATCATGCACTGATCACGTGGCTATCATGCACTGATCACGTGGCTGATCATGCACTGATCATGTAGCTACCATGTACAGGTCACGTGAATGATCATACACCCATCAGGTGACTGATCATGCACTGATCACGTGGCTATCATGCACTGATCACGAGACTGATCATGCACTGATCACGTCTATATCATGCACTGATCACATGACTGCCCATGCACTGATCACGTGGATGATCATACACTAATCATGTGACAGATCATGCACTGATCACGTGGCTGATCATGCACTGATACCGTGACTGAGCATGGACTGATCACATGACTATCATATAGTGATCACGTGACTTAATGGCGCTGATCATGTGACTGATCATGCGCTGATCATGTTTGCTATCATACACTGATCATGTGCCTCTGGAGGCAATAAACAAAGAGCTGAGTAGGCACGAATCAAACAGTCAGCAGGCAATAATCATGGAACTCAGCTGTGAGGAATCATGCTGCTCAGCTGGCAATAATCAAGCAGCTGAGCAGGCAGGAATTACGCAGCACAGCTGGCAATTGTCAAGCAGATGACAGGCAGGAATCGTGCAGCTCAGCTGGCAATTGTCAAGCAGATGAGCAGACAGTAATCACGCAGCTCAGCAGGCCCTGATCACGTGACTGAGCATGCACTGTTCACGTGGCTGATCATACACTGATCACGTGATTGATCATGCACTGATCACTTGGATATCATGCACTTATCACGTGGCTGATCATACACTGATCACGGGACTGATCATGCACTGATCACGTGGCTGATCATGCACTGATCACGTGGCTGATCATGCACTGATCACGTGGCTGATCATGCACTGATCACGTGGCTGATCATGCACTGATCACGTGACTGATCATGCACTGATCACGTGGCTATCATGCACTGATCACGTGGCTGATCATGCACTGATCACGTGGCTATCATGTACTGTCACGTGACTGATCATGCACTGATCACGTGACTGATCATGCACTGATCACGTGGCTATCATGCACTGATCACGTGGCTGATCACACTGATCACGTGACTGATCATGCACTGATCACGTGACTGATCATGCACTGATCACGTGGCTGATCATGCACTGATCACGTGGCTGATCATGCACTGATCACGTGGCTGATCATGCACTGATCACGTGACTGATCATGCACTGATCACGTGACTGATCATGCACTGATCACGGGCTATCATGCACTGATCACGTGACTGATCATGCACTGATCACGTGGCTGATCATGCACTGATCACGTGGCTATCATGCACTGATCACGTGACTGATCATGCACTGATCACGTGACTGATCATGCACTGATCACGTGCTATCATGCACTGATCACGTGACTGATCATGCACTGATCACGTGGCTGATCATGCACTGATCACGTGACTGATCATGCACTGATCACGTGGCTGATCATGCACTGATCACGTGGCTGATCATGCACTGATCACGTGGCTGATCATGCACTGATCACGTGGCTGATCATGCACTGATCACGTGACTGATCATGCACTGATCACGTGACTGATCATGCACTGATCACGTGGCTATCATGCACTGATCACGTGGCTGATCATGCACTGATCACGTGACTGATCATGCACTGATCACGTGGCTGATCATGCACTGATCACGTGGCTGATCATGCACTGATCACGTGGCTGATCATGCACTGATCACGTGACTGATCATGCACTGATCACGTCTATATCATGCACTGATCACATGACTGATCATGCACTGATCACGTGGATGATCATACACTGATCATGTGACTGATCATGCACTGATCACGTGGCTATCATGCACTGATCACGTGGCTGATCATGCACTGATCACGTAGCTATCATGTACTGTCACGTGACTGATCATGCACTGATCACGTGACTGATCATGCACTGATCACGTGACTGATCATGCACTGATCACGTGACTGATCATGCACTGATCACGTGACTGATCATGCACTGATCACGTGGCTATCATGCACTGATCACGTGGCTGATCATGCACTGATCACGTGGCTATCATGCACTGATCACGTGACTGATCATGCACTGATCACGTGGCTGATCATGCACTGATCACGTGACTGATCATGCACTGATCACGTGACTGATCATGCACTGATCACGTGACTGATCATGCACTGATCACGTGGCTATCATGCACTGATCACGTGGCTATCATGCACTGATCACGTGGCTGATCATGCACTGATCACGTAGCTATCATGCACTGATCACGTGACTGATCATGCACTGATCACGTGATTGATCATGCACTGATCACGTGGCTGATCATGCACTGATCACGTGGCTGATCATGCACTGATCACGTGACTGATCATGCACTGATCACGTGACTGATCATGCACTGATCACGTGGCTATCATGCACTGATCACGTGGCTGATCATGCACTGATCACGTGGCTGATCATGCACTGATCACGTGGCTGATCATGCACTGATCACGTGACTGATCATGCACTGATCACGTGGCTGATCATGCACTGATCACGTGGCTGATCATGCACTGATCACGTGACTGATCATGCACTGATCACGTGGCTGATCATGCACTGATCACGTGACTGATCATGCACTGATCACGTGGCTATCATGCACTGATCACGTGACTGATCATGCACTGATCACGTGACTGATCATGCACTGATCACGTGGCTATCATGCACTGATCACGTGGCTGATCATGCACTGATCACGTGACTGATCATGCACTGATCACGTGGCTGATCATGCACTGATCACGTGGCTATCATGCACTGATCACGTGGCTGATCATGCACTGATCACGTGGCTATCATGCACTGATCACGTGACTGATCATGCACTGATCACGTGACTGATCATGCACTGATCACGTGGCTGATCATGCACTGATCACGTGGCTGATCATGCACTGATCACGTGACTGATCATGCACTGATCACGTGGCTGATCATGCACTGATCACGTGACTGATCATGCACTGATCACGTGTCTGATCATGCACTGATCACGTGGCTATCATGCACTGCTCACGTGGCTGATCATGCATGATCACGCAGCTACCATGTACTGGTCACATGACTGATCATGCACTGATCACGTGACTGATCATGCAGTGATCACGTGGCTATCATGCACTACTCACGTGGCTGATCATGCAATGATCATGTAGCTACCATGTACAGGTCACGTGAATGATCATACACCCATCAGGTGACTGATCATGCACTGATCACGTGGCTATCATGCACTGATCACGAGACTGATCATGCACTGATCACGTCTATATCATGCACTGATCACATGACTGCCCATGCACTGATCACGTGGATGATCATACACTAATCATGTGACAGATCATGCACTGATCACGTGGCTGATCATGCACTGATACCGTGACTGAGCATGGACTGATCACATGACTATCATGTAGTGATCACGTGACTTAATGGCGCTGATCATGTGACTGATCATGCGCTGATCATGTTTGCTATCATACACTGATCATGTGCCTCTGGAGGCAATAAACAAAGAGCTGAGTAGGCACGAATCAAACAGTCAGCAGGCAATAATCATGGAACTCAGCTGTGAGGAATCATGCTGCTCAGCTGGCAATAATCAAGCAGCTGAGCAGGCAGGAATTACGCAGCACAGCTGGCAATTGTCAAGCAGATGACAGGCAGGAATCGTGCAGCTCAGCTGGCAATTGTCAAGCAGATGAGCAGACAGTAATCACGCAGCTCAGCAGGCCCTGATCACGTGACTGAGCATGCACTGTTCACGTGGCTGATCATACACTGATCACGTGATTGATCATGCACTGATCACTTGGATATCATGCACTGATCACGTGGCTGATCATACACTGTTCACGTGTCTGACCATGCACTGATCACGTGGCTGATCATACACTGCTCACGTAACTGATCATGCACTGATCACGTGGCTATCATGCACTGATCACGTGGCTGAACATGCACTGTTCACGTGGCTGATCACACACCTGTCACGTGACATATCATGCACTGATCACGTGGCACTCATGCACTGATCACGTGGCTGATCATACTCTGCTCACGTAACTGATCATGCACACATCACGTGGCTATCATGCACTGCTCACGTGGCTCGTCATGGAATGATCACGTAGCTACCATATACTGGTCACGTGACTGATCATGCACTGATCACGTAAATGATCATGCACTGATCACGTGACTGATCATGCACTGATCACGTGACTGATCATGCACTGATCACGTGGCTGATCATGCACTGATCACGTGGCTATCATGCACTATCACGTGGCTGATCATGCACTGATCACGTAGCTACCATGCACTGATCACGTGACTGATCATGCACTGATCACGTGACTGATCATGCACTGATCACGTGACTGATCATGCACTGATCACGTGACTGATCATGCACTGATCACGTGGCTATCATGCACTGATCACGTGGCTGATCATGCACTGATCACGTGGCTGATCATGCACTGATCACCGTGACTGATCATGCACTGATCACATGACTATCATGCACTGATCACGTGACTTAATGCACTGATCATGTGACTGATCATGCACTGATCATGTTTGCTATCATGCACTGATCATGTGCCTCTGGAGGCAATGAACAAAGAGCTGAGTAGGCACGAATCAAACAGTCAGCAGGCAATAATCATGGAACTCAGCTGTGAGGAATCATGCTGCTCAGCTGGCAATAATCAAGCAGCTGATCAGGCAGGAATTACGCAGCACAGCTGGCAATTGTCAAGCAGATGACAGGCAGGAATCGTGCAGCTCAGCTGGCAATTGTCAAGCAGATGAGCAGACAGTAATCACGCAGCTCAGCATGCACTGATCACGTGACTGATCATGCACTGATCACGTGAATCATGCTGATCACTGGCAATGATCATGCACTGATCATGCAGGAATTACACAGCACAGCTGGCAATTGTCATGCAGATGACATGCAGGATCATGCAGCTCAGCTGGCAATTGTCAAGCAGATGAGCAGACAGTAATCACGCAGCTCAGCAGGCACTGATCACGTGACTGATCATGCACTATCACGTGAATCATGCTGCTCAGCTGGCAATAATCAAGCAGCTGAGCAGGCAGGAATTACACAGCACAGCTGGCAATTGTCAAGCAGATGACAGGCAGGAATCGTGCAGCTCAGCTGGCAATTGTCAAGCAGATGAGCAGACAGTAATCACGCAGCTCAGCAGGCCCTGATCACGTGACTGAGCATGCACTGTTCACGTGGCTGATCATACACTGATCACGTGATTGATCATGCACTGATCACTTGGATATCATGCACTGATCACGTGGCTGATCATACACTGTTCACGTGTCTGACCATGCACTGATCACGTGGCTGATCATACACTGCTCACGTAACTGATCATGCACTGATCACGTGGCTATCATGCACTGATCACGTGGCTGAACATGCACTGTTCACGTGGCTGATCACACACCTGTCACGTGACATATCATGCACTGATCACGTGGCACTCATGCACTGATCACGTGGCTGATCATACTCTGATCACGTGACTGATCATGCACACATCACGTGGCTATCATGCACTGCTCACGTGGCTCGTCATGGAATGATCACGAAGCTACCATATACTGGTCACGTGACTGATCATGCACTGATCACGTAAATGATCATGCACTGTTCACGTGACTGATCATGTACTGATCACGTGACTGATCATGCACTGATCACGTGGCTATCATGCACTGCTCACGTGGCTGATCATGCAACGATCACGTAGCAACCATGTACTGGTCACGTGACTGATCATGCACTGATCACGTAATTGATCATGCACTGATCACGTGGCTCATCATGCACTGATCACGTGGCTGATCACACTGTATCACGTGACTGATCATGCACTGATCACGTGACTAATCATGCACTGATCACGTGGCTATCATGCACTGATCACGTGGATATCATGCACTGATCACGTGGCTGATCACACACGTATCACGTGACTGATCATGCACTGATCACGTGGCTATCATGCACTGATCACGTGGCTGATCATGCACTGATCACGTGGCTATCATGCACTGATCACGTGGCTGATCATGCACTGATCACGTAGCTATCATGCACTGATCACGTGACTGATCATGCACTGATCACGTGGCTGATCATGCACTGATCACGTGACTGATCATGCACTGATCACGTGGCTGATCATGCACTGATCACGCAGCTATCATGCACTGATCACATGACTGATCATGCACTGATCACGTGACTGATCATGCACTGATCACGTGGCTTATCATGCACTGATCATGTGACTGATCATGTGCTGATCATGTTTCTGTCATACACTGATCATGTGCCTCTGGAGGCAATGAACAAAGAGCTGAGTAGGCACGAATCAGTCAGGCAATAATCATGGAACTCAGCTGTGAGGAATCATGCTGCTCAGCTGGCAATAATCAAGCAGCTGAGCAGGCAGGAATTATGCAGCACAGCTGGCAATTGTCAAGCAGATGACAGGCAGGAATCGTGCAGCTCAGCTGGCAATTGTCAAGCAGATGAGCAGACAGTAATCACGCAGCTCAGCAGGCCCTGATCACGTGACTGAGCATGCACTGTTCACGTGGCTGATCATACACTGATCACGTGACTGATCATGCACTGATCACGTGGCTATCATGCACTGATCACGTGACTGATCATGCACTGATCACGTGATCATGCACTGATCACGTGGCTATCATGCACTGATCACGTGGCTGATCATGCACTGATCACGTGACTGATCATGCACTGATCACGTGGCTGATCATGCACTGATCACGTGGCTATCATGCACTGATCACGTGGCTGATCATGCACTGATCACGTAGCTACCATGCACTGTCACGTGACTGATCATGCACTGATCACGTAACTGATCATGCACTGATCACGTGGCTGATCATGCACTGATCACGTGGCTGATCATGCACTGATCACGTGACTGATCATGCACTGATCACGTGGCTGATCATGCACTGATCACGTGGCTGATCATGCACTGATCACGTGGCTGATCATGCACTGATCACGTGACTGATCATGCACTGATCACGTGGCTGATCATGCACTGATCACGTGACTGATCATGCACTGATCACGTGACTGATCATGCACTGATCACGTGGCTGATCATGCACTGATCACGTGACTGATCATGCACTGATCACGTGACTGATCATGCACTGATCACGTGACTGATCATGCACTGATCACGTGGCTGATCATGCACTGATCACGTGGCTGATCATGCACTGATCACGTGACTGATCATGCACTGATCACGTGACTGATCATGCACTGATCACGTGGCTATCATGCACTGATCACGTGGCTGATCATGCACTGATCACGTGACTGATCATGCACTGATCACTGGCTATCATGCACTGATCACGTGGCTATCATGCACTGATCACGTGGCTGATCATGCACTGATCACGTGACTGATCATGCACTGATCACGTCTATATCATGCACTGATCACGTGACTGATCATGCACTGATCACGTGCTGATCATGCACTGATCACGTGACTGATCATGCACTGATCACGTGGCTATCATGCACTGATCACGTGGCTGATCATGCACTGATCACGTAGCTACCATGCACTGATCACGTGACTGATCATGCACTGATCACGTAATTGATCATGCACTGATCACGTGGCTGATCATGCACTGATCACGTGGCTGATCATGCACTGATCACGTGACTGATCATGCACTGATCACGTGACTGATCATGCACTGATCACGTGGCTATCATGCACTGATCACGTGGCTGATCATGCACTGATCACGTGCCTGATCATGCACTGATCACATGGCTGATCATGCACTGATCACGTGACTGATCATGCACTGATCACGTGGCTATCATGCACTATCACGTGGCTGATCATGCACTGATCATGTAGCTACCATGTACTGGTCACGTGACTGATCATGCACTGATCACGTGACTGATCATGCACTGATCACGTGGCTGATCATGCACTGATCACGTGACTGATCATGCACTGATCACGTGGCTATCATGCACTGATCACGTGGCTGATCATGCACTGATCACGTGGCTGATCATGCACTGATACCGTGACTGATCATGGACTGATCACATGACTATCATGTACTGATCACGTGACTTAATGGCACTGATCATGTGACTGATCATGCACTGATCATGTTTGCTATCATACACTGATCATGTGCCTCTGGAGGCAATAAACAAAGAGCTGAGTAGGCACGAATCAAACAGTCAGCAGGCAATAATCATGGAACTCAGCTGTGAGGAATCATGCTGCTCAGCTGGCAATAATCAAGCAGCTGAGCAGGCAGGAATTACGCAGCACAGCTGGCAATTGTCAAGCAGATGACAGGCAGGAATCGTGCAGCTCAGCTGGCAATTGTCAAGCAGATGAGCAGACAGTAATCACGCAGCTCAGCAGGCCCTGATCACGTGACTGAGCATGCACTGTTCACGTGAATCATGCTGATCACTGGCAATGATCATGCACTGATCATGCAGGAATCACAGCACAGCTGGCAATTGTCATGCAGATGACATGCAGGATCATGCAGCTCAGCTGGAAATTGTCAAGCAGATGATCAGACACTAATCACGCAGCTCAGCAGGCACTGATCACGTGACTGATCATGCACTATCACGTGAATCATGCTGCTCAGCTGGCAATAATCAAGCAGCTGAGCAGGCAGGAATTACACAGCACAGCTGGCAATTGTCAAGCAGATGACAGGCAGGAATCGTGCAGCTCAGCTGGCAATTGTCAAGCAGATGAGCAGACAGTAATCACGCAGCTCAGCAGGCCCTGATCACGTGACTGAGCATGCACTGTTCACGTGGCTGATCATACACTGATCACGTGACTGATCATGCACTGATCACGTGGATATCATGCACTGATCACGTGGCTGATCATACACTGATCACGTGTCTGACCATGCACTGATCACGTGGCTGATCATGCACTGATCACGTAACTGATCATGCACTGATCACGTGGCTATCATGCACTGATCACGTGGCTGATCATGCACTGTTCACGTGGCTGATCACACACTGTCACGTGACATATCATGCACTGATCACGTGGCACTCATGCACTGATCACGTGGCTGATCATACTCTGATCACGTGACTGATCATGCACTGATCACGTGGCTATCATGCACTGCTCACGTGGCTGTCATGGAATGATCACGAAGCTACCATATACTGGTCACGTGACTGATCATGCACTGATCACGTAAATGATCATGCACTGATCACGTGACTGATCATGCACTGATCACGTGACTGATCATGCACTGATCACGTGGCTATCATGCACTGATCACGTGGCTGATCATGCAACGATCACGTAGCAACCATGTACTGGTCACGTGACTGATCATGCACTGATCACGTAATTGATCATGCACTGATCACGTGGCTCATCATGCACTGATCACGTGGCTGATCACACTGTATCACGTGACTGATCATGCACTGATCACGTGACTAATCATGCACTGATCACGTGGCTATCATGCACTGATCACGTGGATATCATGCACTGATCACGTGGCTGATCACACACGTATCACGTGACTGATCATGCACTGATCACGTGGCTATCATGCACTGATCACGTGGCTGATCATGCACTGATCACGTGGCTATCATGCACTGATCACGTGGCTGATCATGCACTGATCACGTAGCTATCATGCACTGATCACGTGACTGATCATGCACTGATCACGTGGCTGATCATGCACTGATCACGTGACTGATCATGCACTGATCACGTGGCTGATCATGCACTGATCACGCAGCTATCATGCACTGATCACATGACTGATCATGCACTGATCACGTGACTGATCATGCACTGATCACGTGGCTTATCATGCACTGATCATGTGACTGATCATGTGCTGATCATGTTTCTGTCATACACTGATCATGTGCCTCTGGAGGCAATGAACAAAGAGCTGAGTAGGCACGAATCAGTCAGGCAATAATCATGGAACTCAGCTGTGAGAAATCATGCTGCTCAGCTGGCAATAATCAAGCAGCTGAGCAGGCAGGAATTATGCAGCACAGCTGGCAATTGTCAAGCAGATGACAGGCAGGAATCGTGCAGCTCAGCTGGCAATTGTCAAGCAGATGAGCAGACAGTAATCACGCAGCTCAGCAGGCCCTGATCACGTGACTGAGCATGCACTGTTCACGTGGCTGATCATACACTGATCACGTGACTGATCATGCACTGATCACGTGGCTATCATGCACTGATCACGTGACTGATCATGCACTGATCACGTAACTGTCATGCACTGATCACGTGGCTATCATGCACTGATCACGTGGCTGATCATGCACTGATCACGTGACTGATCATGCACTGATCACGTGGCTGATCATGCACTGATCACGTGGCTATCATGCACTGATCACGTGGCTGATCATGCACTGATCACGTAGCTACCATGCACTGATCACGTGACTGATCATGCACTGATCACGTAACTGATCATGCACTGATCACGTGGCTGATCATGCACTGATCACGTGGCTGATCATGCACTGATCACGTGACTGATCATGCACTGATCACGTGGCTGATCATGCACTGATCACGTGGCTGATCATGCACTGATCACGTGGCTGATCATGCACTGATCACGTGACTGATCATGCACTGATCACGTGGCTGATCATGCACTGATCACGTGACTGATCATGCACTGATCACGTGACTGATCATGCACTGATCACGTGGCTGATCATGCACTGATCACGTGACTGATCATGCACTGATCACGTGACTGATCATGCACTGATCACGTGACTGATCATGCACTGATCACGTGGCTGATCATGCACTGATCACGTGGCTGATCATGCACTGATCACGTGACTGATCATGCACTGATCACGTGACTGATCATGCACTGATCAGTGGCTATCATGCACTGATCACGTGGCTGATCATGCACTGATCACGTGACTGATCATGCACTGATCACTGGCTATCATGCACTGATCACGTGGCTATCATGCACTGATCACGTGGCTGATCATGCACTGATCACGTGACTGATCATGCACTGATCACGTCTATATCATGCACTGATCACGTGACTGATCATGCACTGATCACGTGCTGATCATACACTGATCACGTGACTGATCATGCACTGATCACGTGGCTATCATGCACTGATCACGTGGCTGATCATGCACTGATCACGTAGCTATCATGCACTGATCACGTGACTGATCATGCACTGATCACGTAATTGATCATGCACTGATCAGTGGCTGATCATGCACTGATCACGTGACTGATCATGCACTGATCACGTGACTGATCATGCACTGATCACGTGGCTATCATGCACTGATCACGTGGCTGATCATGCACTGATCACGTAGCTATCATGCACTGATCACGTGACTGATCATGCACTGATCACGTGGCTGATCATGCACTGATCACGTGGCTGATCATGCACTGATCACGTGACTGATCATGCACTGATCACGTGACTGATCATGCACTGATCACGTGGCTATCATGCACTGATCACGTGGCTGATCATGCACTGATCACGTGGCTGATCATGCACTGATCACGTGGCTGATCATGCACTGATCACGTGACTGATCATGCACTGATCACGTGGCTATCATGCACTATCACGTGGCTGATCATGCAATGATCACGTAGCTACCATGTACTGGTCACGTGACTGATCATGCACTGATCACGTGACTGATCATGCACTGATCACGTGGCTGATCATGCACTGATCACGTGACTGATCATGCACTGATCACGTGGCTATCATGCACTGATCACGTGGCTGATCATGCACTGATCACGTGGCTGATCATGCACTGATACCGTGACTGATCATGCACTGATCACATGACTATCATGTGTGATCACGTGACTTAATGGCACTGATCATGTGACTGATCATGCACTGATCATGTTTGCTATCATACACTGATCATGTGCCTCTGGAGGCAATAAACAAAGAGCTGAGTAGGCACGAATCAAACAGTCAGCAGGCAACAATCATGGAACTCAGCTGTGAGGAATCATGCTGCTCAGCTGGCAATAATCAAGCAGCTGATCAGGCAGGAATTACGCAGCACAGCTGGCAATTGTCAAGCAGATGATCAGACAGTAATCACGCAGCTCAGCATGCACTGATCACGTGACTGATCATGCACTGATCACGTGAATCATGCTGATCAGCTGGCAATGATCATGCAGCTGATCATGCAGGAATTACACAGCACAGCTGGCAATTGATCATGCAGATGACATGCAGGATCATGCAGCTCAGCTGGCAATTGTCAAGCAGATGAGCAGACAGTAATCACGCAGCTCAGCAGGCACTGATCACGTGACTGATCATGCACTATCACGTGAATCATGCTGCTCAGCTGGCAATAATCAAGCAGCTGAGCAGGCAGGAATTACACAGCACAGCTGGCAATTGTCAAGCAGATGACAGGCAGGAATCGTGCAGCTCAGCTGGCAATTGTCAAGCAGATGAGCAGACAGTAATCACGCAGCTCAGCAGGCCCTGATCACGTGACTGAGCATGCACTGTTCACGTGGCTGATCATACACTGATCACGTGATTGATCATGCACTGATCACTTGGATATCATGCACTGATCACGTGGCTGATCATACACTGTTCACGTGTCTGACCATGCACTGATCACGTGGCTGATCATACACTGCTCACGTAACTGATCATGCACTGATCACGTGGCTATCATGCACTGATCACGTGGCTGAACATGCACTGTTCACGTGGCTGATCACACACCTGTCACGTGACATATCATGCACTGATCACGTGGCACTCATGCACTGATCACGTGGCTGATCATACTCTGCTCACGTGACTGATCATGCACACATCACGTGGCTATCATGCACTGCTCACGTGGCTCGTCATGGAATGATCACGAAGCTACCATATACTGGTCACGTGACTGATCATGCACTGATCACGTAAATGATCATGCACTGTTCACGTGACTGATCATGCACTGATCACGTGACTGATCATGCACTGATCACGTGGCTATCATGCACTGCTCACGTGGCTGATCATGCAACGATCACGTAGCAACCATGTACTGGTCACGTGACTGATCATGCACTGATCACGTAATTGATCATGCACTGATCACGTGGCTCATCATGCACTGATCACGTGGCTGATCACACTGTATCACGTGACTGATCATGCACTGATCACGTGACTAATCATGCACTGATCACGTGGCTATCATGCACTGATCACGTGGATATCATGCACTGATCACGTGGCTGATCACACACGTATCACGTGACTGATCATGCACTGATCACGTGGCTATCATGCACTGATCACGTGGCTGATCATGCACTGATCACGTGGCTATCATGCACTGATCACGTGGCTGATCATGCACTGATCACGTAGCTATCATGCACTGATCACGTGACTGATCATGCACTGATCACGTGGCTGATCATGCACTGATCACGTGACTGATCATGCACTGATCACGTGGCTGATCATGCACTGATCACGCAGCTACCATGCACTGATCACATGACTGATCATGCACTGATCACGTGACTGATCATGCACTGATCACGTGGCTTATCATGCATTGATCATGTGACTGATCATGTGCTGATCATGTTTCTGTCATACACTGATCATGTGCCTCTGGAGGCAATGAACAAAGAGCTGAGTAGGCACGAATCAGTCAGGCAATAATCATGGAACTCAGCTGTGAGGAATCATGCTGCTCAGCTGGCAATAATCAAGCAGCTGAGCAGGCAGGAATTATGCAGCACAGCTGGCAATTGTCAAGCAGATGACAGGCAGGAATCGTGCAGCTCAGCTGGCAATTGTCAAGCAGATGAGCAGACAGTAATCACGCAGCTCAGCAGGCCCTGATCACGTGACTGAGCATGCACTGTTCACGTGGCTGATCATACACTGATCACGTGACTGATCATGCACTGATCACGTGGCTATCATGCACTGATCACGTGACTGATCATGCACTGATCACGTAACTGTCATGCACTGATCACGTGGCTATCATGCACTGATCACGTGGCTGATCATGCACTGATCACGTGACTGATCATGCACTGATCACGTGGCTGATCATGCACTGATCACGTGGCTATCATGCACTGATCACGTGGCTGATCATGCACTGATCACGTAGCTACCATGCACTGATCACGTGACTGATCATGCACTGATCACGTAATTGATCATGCACTGATCACGTGGCTGATCATGCACTGATCACGTGGCTGATCATGCACTGATCACGTGACTGATCATGCACTGATCACGTGGCTGATCATGCACTGATCACGTGGCTGATCATGCACTGATCACGTGGCTGATCATGCACTGATCACGTGACTGATCATGCACTGATCACGTGGCTGATCATGCACTGATCACGTGACTGATCATGCACTGATCACGTGACTGATCATGCACTGATCACGTGGCTGATCATGCACTGATCACGTGACTGATCATGCACTGATCACGTGACTGATCATGCACTGATCACGTGACTGATCATGCACTGATCACGTGGCTGATCATGCACTGATCACGTGGCTGATCATGCACTGATCACGTGACTGATCATGCACTGATCACGTGACTGATCATGCACTGATCAGTGGCTATCATGCACTGATCACGTGGCTGATCATGCACTGATCACGTGACTGATCATGCACTGATCACTGGCTATCATGCACTGATCACGTGGCTATCATGCACTGATCACGTGGCTGATCATGCACTGATCACGTGACTGATCATGCACTGATCACGTCTATATCATGCACTGATCACATGACTGATCATGCACTGATCACGTGCTGATCATACACTGATCATGTGACTGATCATGCACTGATCACGTGGCTATCATGCACTGATCACGTGGCTGATCATGCACTGATCACGTAGCTATCATGTACTGATCACGTGACTGATCATGCACTGATCACGTAATTGATCATGCACTGATCAGTGGCTGATCATGCACTGATCACGTGACTGATCATGCACTGATCACGTGACTGATCATGCACTGATCACGTGGCTATCATGCACTGATCACGTGGCTGATCATGCACTGATCACGTAGCTATCATGCACTGATCACGTGACTGATCATGCACTGATCACGTGGCTGATCATGCACTGATCACGTGGCTGATCATGCACTGATCACGTGACTGATCATGCACTGATCACGTGACTGATCATGCACTGATCACGTGGCTATCATGCACTGATCACGTGGCTGATCATGCACTGATCACGTGCCTGATCATGCACTGATCACATGGCTGATCATGCACTGATCACGTGACTGATCATGCACTGATCACGTGGCTATCATGCACTACTCACGTGGCTGATCATGCAATGATCACGTAGCTACCATGTACTGGTCACGTGACTGATCATGCACTGATCACGTGACTGATCATGCACTGATCACGTGGCTGATCATGCACTGATCACGTGACTGATCATGCACTGATCACGTGGCTATCATGCACTGATCACGTGGCTGATCATGCACTGATCACGTGGCTGATCATGCACTGATACCGTGACTGATCATGGACTGATCACATGACTATCATGTACTGATCACGTGACTTAATGGCGCTGATCATGTGACTGATCATGCGCTGATCATGTTTGCTATCATACACTGATCATGTGCCTCTGGAGGCAATAAACAAAGAGCTGAGTAGGCACGAATCAAACAGTCAGCAGGCAATAATCATGGAACTCAGCTGTGAGGAATCATGCTGCTCAGCTGGCAATAATCAAGCAGCTGAGCAGGCAGGAATTACGCAGCACAGCTGGCAATTGTCAAGCAGATGACAGGCAGGAATCGTGCAGCTCAGCTGGCAATTGTCAAGCAGATGAGCAGACAGTAATCACGCAGCTCAGCAGGCCCTGATCACGTGACTGAGCATGCACTGTTCACGTGAATCATGCTGATCACTGGCAATGATCATGCACTGATCATGCAGGAATTACACAGCACAGCTGGCAATTGTCATGCAGATGACATGCAGGATCATGCAGCTCAGCTGGAAATTGTCAAGCAGATGATCAGACAGTAATCACGCAGCTCAGCAGGCACTGATCACGTGACTGATCATGCACTATCACGTGAATCATGCTGCTCAGCTGGCAATAATCAAGCAGCTGAGCAGGCAGGAATTACACAGCACAGCTGGCAATTGTCAAGCAGATGACAGGCAGGAATCGTGCAGCTCAGCTGGCAATTGTCAAGCAGATGAGCAGACAGTAATCACGCAGCTCAGCAGGCCCTGATCACGTGACTGAGCATGCACTGTTCACGTGGCTGATCATACACTGATCACGTGACTGATCATGCACTGATCACGTGGATATCATGCACTGATCACGTGGCTGATCATACACTGTTCACGTGTCTGACCATGCACTGATCACGTGGCTGATCATACACTGATCACGTAACTGATCATGCACTGATCACGTGGCTATCATGCACTGATCACGTGGCTGATCATGCACTGTTCACGTGGCTGATCACACACCTGTCACGTGACATATCATGCACTGATCACGTGGCACTCATGCACTGATCACGTGGCTGATCATACTCTGATCACGTGACTGATCATGCACACATCACGTGGCTATCATGCACTGCTCACGTGGCTCGTCATGGAATGATCACGTAGCTACCATATACTGGTCACGTGACTGATCATGCACTGATCACGTAAATGATCATGCACTGATCACGTGACTGATCATGCACTGATCACGTGACTGATCATGCACTGATCACGTGGCTATCATGCACTGCTCACGTGGCTGATCATGCAACGATCACGTAGCAACCATGTACTGGTCACGTGACTGATCATGCACTGATCACGTAATTGATCATGCACTGATCACGTGGCTCATCATGCACTGATCACGTGGCTGATCACACTGTATCACGTGACTGATCATGCACTGATCACGTGACTGATCATGCACTGATCACGTGGCTATCATGCACTGATCACGTGGATATCATGCACTGATCACGTGGCTGATCACACACGTATCACGTGACTGATCATGCACTGATCACGTGGCTATCATGCACTGATCACGTGGCTGATCATGCACTGATCACGTGGCTATCATGCACTGATCACGTGGCTGATCATGCACTGATCACGTGGCTGATCATGCACTGATCACGTGGCTGATCATGCACTGATCACGTGGCTGATCATGCACTGATACCGTGACTGATCATGCACTGATCACATGACTATCATGCATGATCACGTGACTTAATGGCACTGATCATGTGACTGATCATGCACTGATCATGTTTGCTATCATACACTGATCATGTGCCTCTGGAGGCAATGAACAAAGAGCTGAGTAGGCACGAATCAAACAGTCAGCAGGCAATAATCATGGAACTCAGCTGTGAGGAATCATGCTGCTCAGCTGGCAATAATCAAGCAGCTGAGCAGGCAGGAATTACGCAGCACAGCTGGCAATTGTCAAGCAGATGACAGGCAGGAATCGTGCAGCTCAGCTGGCAATTGTCAAGCAGATGAGCAGACAGTAATCACGCAGCTCAGCAGGCCCTGATCACGTGACTGAGCATGCACTGTTCACGTGAATCATGCTGATCACTGGCATGATCATGCACTGATCATGCAGGAATTACACAGCACAGCTGGCAATTGTCATGCAGATGACATGCAGGATCATGCAGCTCAGCTGGCAATTGTCAAGCAGATGAGCAGACAGTAATCACGCAGCTCAGCAGGCACTGATCACGTGACTGATCATGCACTGATCACGTGAATCATGCTGCTCAGCTGGCAATAATCAAGCAGCTGAGCAGGCAGGAATTACACAGCACAGCTGGCAATTGTCAAGCAGATGACAGGCAGGAATCGTGCAGCTCAGCTGGCAATTGTCAAGCAGATGAGCAGACAGTAATCACGCAGCTCAGCAGGCCCTGATCACGTGACTGAGCATGCACTGTTCACGTGGCTGATCATACACTGATCACGTGATTGATCATGCACTGATCACTTGGATATCATGCACTGATCACGTGGCTGATCATACACTGTTCACGTGTCTGACCATGCACTGATCACGTGGCTGATCATACACTGCTCACGTAACTGATCATGCACTGATCACGTGGCTATCATGCACTGATCACGTGGCTGAACATGCACTGTTCACGTGGCTGATCACACACCTGTCACGTGACATATCATGCACTGATCACGTGGCACTCATGCACTGATCACGTGGCTGATCATACTCTGATCACGTGACTGATCATGCACACATCACGTGGCTATCATGCACTGCTCACGTGGCTGTCATGGAATGATCACGAAGCTACCATATACTGGTCACGTGACTGATCATGCACTGATCACGTAAATGATCATGCACTGATCACGTGACTGATCATGCACTGATCACGTGACTGATCATGCACTGATCACGTGGCTATCATGCACTGCTCACGTGGCTGATCATGCAACGATCACGTAGCAACCATGTACTGGTCACGTGACTGATCATGCACTGATCACGTAATTGATCATGCACTGATCACGTGGCTCATCATGCACTGATCACGTGGCTGATCACACTGTATCACGTGACTGATCATGCACTGATCACGTGACTAATCATGCACTGATCACGTGGCTATCATGCACTGATCACGTGGATATCATGCACTGATCACGTGGCTGATCACACACGTATCACGTGACTGATCATGCACTGATCACGTGGCTATCATGCACTGATCACGTGGCTGATCATGCACTGATCACGTGGCTATCATGCACTGATCACGTGGCTGATCATGCACTGATCACGTAGCTATCATGCACTGATCACGTGACTGATCATGCACTGATCACGTGGCTGATCATGCACTGATCACGTGACTGATCATGCACTGATCACGTGGCTGATCATGCACTGATCACGCAGCTATCATGCACTGATCACATGACTGATCATGCACTGATCACGTGACTGATCATGCACTGATCACGTGGCTTATCATGCACTGATCATGTGACTGATCATGTGCTGATCATGTTTCTGTCATACACTGATCATGTGCCTCTGGAGGCAATGAACAAAGAGCTGAGTAGGCACGAATCAGTCAGGCAATAATCATGGAACTCAGCTGTGAGGAATCATGCTGCTCAGCTGGCAATAATCAAGCAGCTGAGCAGGCAGGAATTATGCAGCACAGCTGGCAATTGTCAAGCAGATGACAGGCAGGAATCGTGCAGCTCAGCTGGCAATTGTCAAGCAGATGAGCAGACAGTAATCACGCAGCTCAGCAGGCCCTGATCACGTGACTGAGCATGCACTGTTCACGTGGCTGATCATACACTGATCACGTGACTGATCATGCACTGATCACGTGGCTATCATGCACTGATCACGTGGCTGATCATGCACTGATCACGTAATTGTCATGCACTGATCACGTGGCTGATCATGCACTGATCACGTGGCTGATCATGCACTGATCACGTGACTGATCATGCACTGATCACGTGGCTGATCATGCACTGATCACGTGGCTATCATGCACTGATCACGTGGCTGATCATGCACTGATCACGTGGCTATCATGCACTGATCACGTGACTGATCATGCACTGATCACGTAACTGATCATGCACTGATCACGTGGCTGATCATGCACTGATCACGTGGCTGATCATGCACTGATCACGTGACTGATCATGCACTGATCACGTGGCTGATCATGCACTGATCACGTGGCTGATCATGCACTGATCACGTGGCTGATCATGCACTGATCACGTGACTGATCATGCACTGATCACGTGGCTGATCATGCACTGATCACGTGACTGATCATGCACTGATCACGTGACTGATCATGCACTGATCACGTGGCTGATCATGCACTGATCACGTGACTGATCATGCACTGATCACGTGACTGATCATGCACTGATCACGTGACTGATCATGCACTGATCACGTGGCTGATCATGCACTGATCACGTGGCTGATCATGCACTGATCACGTGACTGATCATGCACTGATCACGTGACTGATCATGCACTGATCACGTGGCTATCATGCACTGATCACGTGGCTGATCATGCACTGATCACGTGACTGATCATGCACTGATCACGTGGCTATCATGCACTGATCACGTGGCTGATCATGCACTGATCACGTGGCTGATCATGCACTGATCACGTGACTGATCATGCACTGATCACGTCTATATCATGCACTGATCACGTGACTGATCATGCACTGATCACGTGCTGATCATGCACTGATCACGTGACTGATCATGCACTGATCACGTGGCTATCATGCACTGATCACGTGGCTGATCATGCACTGATCACGTGGCTATCATGCACTGATCACGTGACTGATCATGCACTGATCACGTGACTGATCATGCACTGATCACGTGGCTTATCATGCACTGATCATGTGACTGATCATGCACTGATCATGTTTGTATCATACACTGATCATGTGCCTCTGGAGGCAATGAACAAAGAGCTGAGTAGGCACGAATCAGTCAGGCAATAATCATGGAACTCAGCTGTGAGGAATCATGCTGCTCAGCTGGCAATAATCAAGCAGCTGAGCAGGCAGGAATTATGCAGCACAGCTGGCAATTGTCAAGCAGATGACAGGCAGGAATCATGCAGCTCAGCTGGCAATTGTCAAGCAGATGAGCAGACAGTAATCACGCAGCTCAGCAGGCCCTGATCACGTGACTGAGCATGCACTGTTCACGTGGCTGATCATACACTGATCACGTGACTGATCATGCACTGATCACGTGGCTATCATGCACTGATCACGTGGCTGATCATGCACTGATCACGTAATTGTCATGCACTGATCACGTGGCTATCATGCACTGATCACGTGGCTGATCATGCACTGATCACGTGACTGATCATGCACTGATCACGTGGCTGATCATGCACTGATCACGTGGCTATCATGCACTGATCACGTGGCTGATCATGCACTGATCACGTAGCTACCATGCACTGATCACGTGACTGATCATGCACTGATCACGTAACTGATCATGCACTGATCACGTGGCTGATCATGCACTGATCACGTGGCTGATCATGCACTGATCACGTGACTGATCATGCACTGATCACGTGGCTGATCATGCACTGATCACGTGGCTGATCATGCACTGATCACGTGGCTGATCATGCACTGATCACGTGACTGATCATGCACTGATCACGTGGCTGATCATGCACTGATCACGTGACTGATCATGCACTGATCACGTGACTGATCATGCACTGATCACGTGGCTGATCATGCACTGATCACGTGACTGATCATGCACTGATCACGTGACTGATCATGCACTGATCACGTGACTGATCATGCACTGATCACGTGGCTGATCATGCACTGATCACGTGGCTGATCATGCACTGATCACGTGACTGATCATGCACTGATCACGTGACTGATCATGCACTGATCACGTGGCTATCATGCACTGATCACGTGGCTGATCATGCACTGATCACGTGACTGATCATGCACTGATCACTGGCTATCATGCACTGATCACGTGGCTATCATGCACTGATCACGTGGCTGATCATGCACTGATCACGTGACTGATCATGCACTGATCACGTCTATATCATGCACTGATCACGTGACTGATCATGCACTGATCACGTGCTGATCATACACTGATCACGTGACTGATCATGCACTGATCACGTGGCTATCATGCACTGATCACGTGGCTGATCATGCACTGATCACGTAGCTACCATGCACTGATCACGTGACTGATCATGCACTGATCACGTAATTGATCATGCACTGATCAGTGGCTGATCATGCACTGATCACGTGACTGATCATGCACTGATCACGTGACTGATCATGCACTGATCACGTGGCTATCATGCACTGATCACGTGGCTGATCATGCACTGATCACGTGGCTATCATGCACTGATCACGTGACTGATCATGCACTGATCACGTGGCTGATCATGCACTGATCACGTGGCTGATCATGCACTGATCACGTGACTGATCATGCACTGATCACGTGACTGATCATGCACTGATCACGTGGCTATCATGCACTGATCACGTGGCTGATCATGCACTGATCACGTGCCTGATCATGCACTGATCACATGGCTGATCATGCACTGATCACGTGACTGATCATGCACTGATCACGTGGCTATCATGCACTACTCACGTGGCTGATCATGCAATGATCATGTAGCTACCATGTACTGGTCACGTGACTGATCATGCACTGATCACGTGACTGATCATGCACTGATCACGTGGCTGATCATGCACTGATCACGTGACTGATCATGCACTGATCACGTGGCTATCATGCACTGATCACGTGGCTGATCATGCACTGATCACGTGGCTGATCATGCACTGATACCGTGACTGAGCATGGACTGATCACATGACTATCATGTGTGATCACGTGACTTAATGGCGCTGATCATGTGACTGATCATGCGCTGATCATGTTTGCTATCATACACTGATCATGTGCCTCTGGAGGCAATAAACAAAGAGCTGAGTAGGCACGAATCAAACAGTCAGCAGGCAATAATCATGGAACTCAGCTGTGAGGAATCATGCTGCTCAGCTGGCAATAATCAAGCAGCTGAGCAGGCAGGAATTACGCAGCACAGCTGGCAATTGTCAAGCAGATGACAGGCAGGAATCGTGCAGCTCAGCTGGCAATTGTCAAGCAGATGAGCAGACAGTAATCACGCAGCTCAGCAGGCCCTGATCACGTGACTGAGCATGCACTGTTCACGTGAATCATGCTGATCACTGGCAATGATCATGCACTGATCATGCAGGAATTACACAGCACAGCTGGCAATTGTCATGCAGATGACATGCAGGATCGTGCAGCTCAGCTGGCAATTGTCAAGCAGATGAGCAGACACTAATCACGCAGCTCATCAGGCACTGATCACGTGACTGATCATGCACTATCACGTGAATCATGCTGCTCAGCTGGCAATAATCAAGCAGCTGAGCAGGCAGGAATTACACAGCACAGCTGGCAATTGTCAAGCAGATGACAGGCAGGAATCGTGCAGCTCAGCTGGCAATTGTCAAGCAGATGAGCAGACAGTAATCACGCAGCTCAGCAGGCCCTGATCACGTGACTGAGCATGCACTGTTCACGTGGCTGATCATACACTGATCACGTGACTGATCATGCACTGATCACGTGGATATCATGCACTGATCACGTGGCTGATCATACACTGATCACGTGTCTGACCATGCACTGATCACGTGGCTGATCATGCACTGATCACGTAACTGATCATGCACTGATCACGTGGCTATCATGCACTGATCACGTGGCTGATCATGCACTGATCACGTGGCTGATCACACACTGTCACGTGACATATCATGCACTGATCACGTGGCACTCATGCACTGATCACGTGGCTGATCATACTCTGATCACGTGACTGATCATGCACTGATCACGTGGCTATCATGCACTGATCACGTGGCTGTCATGGAATGATCACGAAGCTACCATATACTGGTCACGTGACTGATCATGCACTGATCACGTAAATGATCATGCACTGATCACGTGACTGATCATGCACTGATCACGTGACTGATCATGCACTGATCACGTGGCTATCATGCACTGCTCACGTGGCTGATCATGCAACGATCACGTAGCAACCATGTACTGGTCACGTGACTGATCATGCACTGATCACGTAATTGATCATGCACTGATCACGTGGCTCATCATGCACTGATCACGTGGCTGATCACACTGTATCACGTGACTGATCATGCACTGATCACGTGACTGATCATGCACTGATCACGTGGCTATCATGCACTGATCACGTGGATATCATGCACTGATCACGTGGCTGATCACACACGATCACGTGACTGATCATGCACTGATCACGTGGCTATCATGCACTGATCACGTGGCTGATCATGCACTGATCACGTGGCTATCATGCACTGATCACGTGGCTGATCATGCACTGATCACGTAGCTATCATGCACTGATCACGTGACTGATCATGCACTGATCACGTGGCTGATCATGCACTGATCACGTGACTGATCATGCACTGATCACGTGGCTGATCATGCACTGATCACGCAGCTATCATGCACTGATCACATGACTGATCATGCACTGATCACGTGACTGATCATGCACTGATCACGTGGCTTATCATGCACTGATCATGTGACTGATCATGTGCTGATCATGTTTCTGTCATACACTGATCATGTGCCTCTGGAGGCAATGAACAAAGAGCTGAGTAGGCACGAATCAGTCAGGCAATAATCATGGAACTCAGCTGTGAGAAATCATGCTGCTCAGCTGGCAATAATCAAGCAGCTGAGCAGGCAGGAATTATGCAGCACAGCTGGCAATTGTCAAGCAGATGACAGGCAGGAATCGTGCAGCTCAGCTGGCAATTGTCAAGCAGATGAGCAGACAGTAATCACGCAGCTCAGCAGGCCCTGATCACGTGACTGAGCATGCACTGTTCACGTGGCTGATCATACACTGATCACGTGACTGATCATGCACTGATCACGTGGCTATCATGCACTGATCACGTGACTGATCATGCACTGATCACGTAACTGTCATGCACTGATCACGTGGCTATCATGCACTGATCACGTGGCTGATCATGCACTGATCACGTGACTGATCATGCACTGATCACGTGGCTGATCATGCACTGATCACGTGGCTATCATGCACTGATCACGTGGCTGATCATGCACTGATCACGTGGCTACCATGCACTGATCACGTGACTGATCATGCACTGATCACGTAACTGATCATGCACTGATCACGTGGCTGATCATGCACTGATCACGTGGCTGATCATGCACTGATCACGTGACTGATCATGCACTGATCACGTGGCTGATCATGCACTGATCACGTGGCTGATCATGCACTGATCACGTGGCTGATCATGCACTGATCACGTGACTGATCATGCACTGATCACGTGGCTGATCATGCACTGATCACGTGACTGATCATGCACTGATCACGTGACTGATCATGCACTGATCACGTGGCTGATCATGCACTGATCACGTGACTGATCATGCACTGATCACGTGACTGATCATGCACTGATCACGTGACTGATCATGCACTGATCACGTGGCTGATCATGCACTGATCACGTGGCTGATCATGCACTGATCACGTGACTGATCATGCACTGATCACGTGACTGATCATGCACTGATCAGTGGCTATCATGCACTGATCACGTGGCTGATCATGCACTGATCACGTGACTGATCATGCACTGATCACTGGCTATCATGCACTGATCACGTGGCTATCATGCACTGATCACGTGGCTGATCATGCACTGATCACGTGACTGATCATGCACTGATCACGTCTATATCATGCACTGATCACGTGACTGATCATGCACTGATCACGTGCTGATCATGCACTGATCACGTGACTGATCATGCACTGATCACGTGGCTATCATGCACTGATCACGTGGCTGATCATGCACTGATCACGTAGCTACCATGCACTGATCACGTGACTGATCATGCACTGATCACGTAATTGATCATGCACTGATCAGTGGACTGATCATGCACTGATCACGTGACTGATCATGCACTGATCACGTGACTGATCATGCACTGATCACGTGGCTATCATGCACTGATCACGTGGCTGATCATGCACTGATCACGTAGCTATCATGCACTGATCACGTGACTGATCATGCACTGATCACGTGGCTGATCATGCACTGATCACGTGGCTGATCATGCACTGATCACGTGACTGATCATGCACTGATCACGTGACTGATCATGCACTGATCACGTGGCTATCATGCACTGATCACGTGGCTGATCATGCACTGATCACGTGCCTGATCATGCACTGATCACATGGCTGATCATGCACTGATCACGTGACTGATCATGCACTGATCACGTGGCTATCATGCACTATCACGTGGCTGATCATGCAATGATCATGTAGCTACCATGTACTGGTCACGTGACTGATCATGCACTGATCACGTGACTGATCATGCACTGATCACGTGCCTGATCATGCACTGATCACGTGACTGATCATGCACTGATCACGTGGCTATCATGCACTGATCACGTGGCTGATCATGCACTGATCACGTGGCTGATCATGCACTGATACCGTGACTGAGCATGGACTGATCACATGACTATCATGTATGATCACGTGACTTAATGGCGCTGATCATGTGACTGATCATGCGCTGATCATGTTTGCTATCATACACTGATCATGTGCCTCTGGAGGCAATAAACAAAGAGCTGAGTAGGCACGAATCAAACAGTCAGCAGGCAATAATCATGGAACTCAGCTGTGAGGAATCATGCTGCTCAGCTGGCAATAATCAAGCAGCTGAGCAGGCAGGAATTACGCAGCACAGCTGGCAATTGTCAAGCAGATGACAGGCAGGAATCGTGCAGCTCAGCTGGCAATTGTCAAGCAGATGAGCAGACAGTAATCACGCAGCTCAGCAGGCCCTGATCACGTGACTGAGCATGCACTGTTCACGTGAATCATGCTGATCAGTGGCAATGATCATGCACTGATCATGCAGGAATTACACAGCACAGCTGGCAATTGTCATGCAGATGACATGCAGGATCGTGCAGCTCAGCTGGAAATTGTCAAGCAGATGATCAGACACTAATCACGCAGCTCAGCAGGCACTGATCACGTGACTGATCATGCACTATCACGTGAATCATGCTGCTCAGCTGGCAATAATCAAGCAGCTGAGCAGGCAGGAATTACACAGCACAGCTGGCAATTGTCAAGCAGATGACAGGCAGGAATCGTGCAGCTCAGCTGGCAATTGTCAAGCAGATGAGCAGACAGTAATCACGCAGCTCAGCAGGCCCTGATCACGTGACTGAGCATGCACTGTTCACGTGGCTGATCATACACTGATCACGTGACTGATCATGCACTGATCACGTGGATATCATGCACTGATCACGTGGCTGATCATACACTGATCACGTGTCTGACCATGCACTGATCACGTGGCTGATCATACACTGATCACGTAACTGATCATGCACTGATCACGTGGCTATCATGCACTGATCACGTGGCTGATCATGCACTGTTCACGTGGCTGATCACACACTGTCACGTGACATATCATGCACTGATCACGTGGCACTCATGCACTGATCACGTGGCTGATCATACTCTGATCACGTGACTGATCATGCACACATCACGTGGCTATCATGCACTGCTCACGTGGCTCGTCATGGAATGATCACGAAGCTACCATATACTGGTCACGTGACTGATCATGCACTGATCACGTAAATGATCATGCACTGATCACGTGACTGATCATGCACTGATCACGTGACTGATCATGCACTGATCACGTGGCTATCATGCACTGCTCACGTGGCTGATCATGCAACGATCACGTAGCAACCATGTACTGGTCACGTGACTGATCATGCACTGATCACGTAATTGATCATGCACTGATCACGTGGCTCATCATGCACTGATCACGTGGCTGATCACACTGATCACGTGACTGATCATGCACTGATCACGTGACTAATCATGCACTGATCACGTGGCTATCATGCACTGATCACGTGGATATCATGCACTGATCACGTGGCTGATCACACACGATCACGTGACTGATCATGCACTGATCACGTGGCTATCATGCACTGATCACGTGGCTGATCATGCACTGATCACGTGGCTATCATGCACTGATCACGTGGCTGATCATGCACTGATCACGTAGCTATCATGCACTGATCACGTGACTGATCATGCACTGATCACGTGGCTGATCATGCACTGATCACGTGACTGATCATGCACTGATCACGTGGCTGATCATGCACTGATCACGCAGCTATCATGCACTGATCACATGACTGATCATGCACTGATCACGTGACTGATCATGCACTGATCACGTGGCTTATCATGCACTGATCATGTGACTGATCATGTGCTGATCATGTTTCTGTCATACACTGATCATGTGCCTCTGGAGGCAATGAACAAAGAGCTGAGTAGGCACGAATCAGTCAGGCAATAATCATGGAACTCAGCTGTGAGGAATCATGCTGCTCAGCTGGCAATAATCAAGCAGCTGAGCAGGCAGGAATTATGCAGCACAGCTGGCAATTGTCAAGCAGATGACAGGCAGGAATCGTGCAGCTCAGCTGGCAATTGTCAAGCAGATGAGCAGACAGTAATCACGCAGCTCAGCAGGCCCTGATCACGTGACTGAGCATGCACTGTTCACGTGGCTGATCATACACTGATCACGTGACTGATCATGCACTGATCACGTGGCTATCATGCACTGATCACGTGACTGATCATGCACTGATCACGTGGCTGATCATGCACTGATCACGTGGCTATCATGCACTGATCACGTGGCTGATCATGCACTGATCACGTGACTGATCATGCACTGATCACGTGGCTGATCATGCACTGATCACGTGGCTATCATGCACTGATCACGTGGCTGATCATGCACTGATCACGTGGCTACCATGCACTGATCACGTGACTGATCATGCACTGATCACGTAACTGATCATGCACTGATCACGTGGCTGATCATGCACTGATCACGTGGCTGATCATGCACTGATCACGTGACTGATCATGCACTGATCACGTGGCTGATCATGCACTGATCACGTGGCTGATCATGCACTGATCACGTGGCTGATCATGCACTGATCACGTGACTGATCATGCACTGATCACGTGGCTGATCATGCACTGATCACGTGACTGATCATGCACTGATCACGTGACTGATCATGCACTGATCACGTGGCTGATCATGCACTGATCACGTGACTGATCATGCACTGATCACGTGACTGATCATGCACTGATCACGTGACTGATCATGCACTGATCACGTGGCTGATCATGCACTGATCACGTGGCTGATCATGCACTGATCACGTGACTGATCATGCACTGATCACGTGACTGATCATGCACTGATCACGTGGCTATCATGCACTGATCACGTGGCTGATCATGCACTGATCACGTGACTGATCATGCACTGATCACTGGCTATCATGCACTGATCACTGGCTATCATGCACTGATCACGTGGCTGATCATGCACTGATCACGTGACTGATCATGCACTGATCACGTCTATATCATGCACTGATCACGTGACTGATCATGCACTGATCACGTGGATGATCATGCACTGATCATGTGACTGATCATGCACTGATCACGTGGCTATCATGCACTGATCACGTGGCTGATCATGCACTGATCACGTAGCTATCATGCACTGATCACGTGACTGATCATGCACTGATCACGTAATTGATCATGCACTGATCAGTGGACTGATCATGCACTGATCACGTGACTGATCATGCACTGATCACGTGACTGATCATGCACTGATCACGTGGCTATCATGCACTGATCACGTGGCTGATCATGCACTGATCACGTGGCTATCATGCACTGATCACGTGACTGATCATGCACTGATCACGTGGCTGATCATGCACTGATCACGTGGCTGATCATGCACTGATCACGTGACTGATCATGCACTGATCACGTGACTGATCATGCACTGATCACGTGGCTATCATGCACTGATCACGTGGCTGATCATGCACTGATCACGTGGCTGATCATGCACTGATCACGTGGCTGATCATGCACTGATCACGTGACTGATCATGCACTGATCACGTGGCTATCATGCACTATCACGTGGCTGATCATGCAATGATCACGTAGCTACCATGTACTGGTCACGTGACTGATCATGCACTGATCACGTGACTGATCATGCACTGATCACGTGGCTGATCATGCACTGATCACGTGACTGATCATGCACTGATCACGTGGCTATCATGCACTGATCACGTGGCTGATCATGCACTGATCACGTGGCTGATCATGCACTGATACCGTGACTGATCATGCACTGATCACATGACTATCATGCACTGATCACGTGACTTAATGGCGCTGATCATGTGACTGATCATGCGCTGATCATGTTTGCTATCATACACTGATCATGTGCCTCTGGAGGCAATAAACAAAGAGCTGAGTAGGCACGAATCAAACAGTCAGCAGGCAATAATCATGGAACTCAGCTGTGAGGAATCATGCTGCTCAGCTGGCAATAATCAAGCAGCTGAGCAGGCAGGAATTACGCAGCACAGCTGGCAATTGTCAAGCAGATGACAGGCAGGAATCGTGCAGCTCAGCTGGCAATTGTCAAGCAGATGAGCAGACAGTAATCACGCAGCTCAGCAGGCCCTGATCACGTGACTGAGCATGCACTATTCACGTGAATCATGCTGATCACTGGCAATGATCATGCACTGATCATGCAGGAATTACACAGCACAGCTGGCAATTGTCATGCAGATGACATGCAGGATCGTGCAGCTCAGCTGGAAATTGTCAAGCAGATGATCAGACACTAATCACGCAGCTCAGCAGGCACTGATCACGTGACTGATCATGCACTATCACGTGAATCATGCTGCTCAGCTGGCAATAATCAAGCAGCTGAGCAGGCAGGAATTACACAGCACAGCTGGCAATTGTCAAGCAGATGACAGGCAGGAATCGTGCAGCTCAGCTGGCAATTGTCAAGCAGATGAGCAGACAGTAATCACGCAGCTCAGCAGGCCCTGATCACGTGACTGAGCATGCACTGTTCACGTGGCTGATCATACACTGATCACGTGATTGATCATGCACTGATCACGTGGATATCATGCACTGATCACGTGGCTGATCATACACTGTTCACGTGTCTGACCATGCACTGATCACGTGGCTGATCATACACTGCTCACGTAACTGATCATGCACTGATCACGTGGCTATCATGCACTGATCACGTGGCTGAACATGCACTGTTCACGTGGCTGATCACACACCTGTCACGTGACATATCATGCACTGATCACGTGGCACTCATGCACTGATCACGTGGCTGATCATACTCTGATCACGTGACTGATCATGCACACATCACGTGGCTATCATGCACTGCTCACGTGGCTCGTCATGGAATGATCACGAAGCTACCATATACTGGTCACGTGACTGATCATGCACTGATCACGTAAATGATCATGCACTGTTCACGTGACTGATCATGCACTGATCACGTGACTGATCATGCACTGATCACGTGGCTATCATGCACTGATCACGTGGCTGATCATGCAACGATCACGTAGCAACCATGTACTGGTCACGTGACTGATCATGCACTGATCACGTAATTGATCATGCACTGATCACGTGGCTCATCATGCACTGATCACGTGGCTGATCACACTGATCACGTGACTGATCATGCACTGATCACGTGACTAATCATGCACTGATCACGTGGCTATCATGCACTGATCACGTGGATATCATGCACTGATCACGTGGCTGATCACACACGATCACGTGACTGATCATGCACTGATCACGTGGCTATCATGCACTGATCACGTGGCTGATCATGCACTGATCACGTGGCTATCATGCACTGATCACGTGGCTGATCATGCACTGATCACGTAGCTATCATGCACTGATCACGTGACTGATCATGCACTGATCACGTGGCTGATCATGCACTGATCACGTGACTGATCATGCACTGATCACGTGGCTGATCATGCACTGATCACGCAGCTATCATGCACTGATCACATGACTGATCATGCACTGATCACGTGACTGATCATGCACTGATCACGTGGCTTATCATGCACTGATCATGTGACTGATCATGTGCTGATCATGTTTCTGTCATACACTGATCATGTGCCTCTGGAGGCAATGAACAAAGAGCTGAGTAGGCACGAATCAGTAGGCAATAATCATGGAACTCAGCTGTGAGGAATCATGCTGCTCAGCTGGCAATAATCAAGCAGCTGAGCAGGCAGGAATTACGCAGCACAGCTGGCAATTGTCAAGCAGATGACAGGCAGGAATCGTGCAGCTCAGCTGGCAATTGTCAAGCAGATGAGCAGACAGTAATCACGCAGCTCAGCAGGCCCTGATCACGTGACTGAGCATGCACTGTTCACGTGGCTGATCATACACTGATCACGTGACTGATCATGCACTGATCACGTGGCTATCATGCACTGATCACGTGACTGATCATGCACTGATCACGTAACTGTCATGCACTGATCACGTGGCTATCATGCACTGATCACGTGGCTGATCATGCACTGATCACGTGACTGATCATGCACTGATCACGTGGCTGATCATGCACTGATCACGTGGCTATCATGCACTGATCACGTGGCTGATCATGCACTGATCACGTGGCTACCATGCACTGATCACGTGACTGATCATGCACTGATCACGTAACTGATCATGCACTGATCACGTGGCTGATCATGCACTGATCACGTGGCTGATCATGCACTGATCACGTGACTGATCATGCACTGATCACGTGGCTGATCATGCACTGATCACGTGGCTGATCATGCACTGATCACGTGGCTGATCATGCACTGATCACGTGACTGATCATGCACTGATCACGTGGCTGATCATGCACTGATCACGTGACTGATCATGCACTGATCACGTGACTGATCATGCACTGATCACGTGGCTGATCATGCACTGATCACGTGACTGATCATGCACTGATCACGTGACTGATCATGCACTGATCACGTGACTGATCATGCACTGATCACGTGGCTGATCATGCACTGATCACGTGGCTGATCATGCACTGATCACGTGACTGATCATGCACTGATCACGTGACTGATCATGCACTGATCACGTGGCTATCATGCACTGATCACGTGGCTGATCATGCACTGATCACGTGACTGATCATGCACTGATCACTGGCTATCATGCACTGATCACGTGGCTATCATGCACTGATCACGTGGCTGATCATGCACTGATCACGTGACTGATCATGCACTGATCACGTCTATATCATGCACTGATCACATGACTGATCATGCACTGATCACGTGCTGATCATACACTGATCATGTGACTGATCATGCACTGATCACGTGGCTATCATGCACTGATCACGTGGCTGATCATGCACTGATCACGTAGCTATCATGCACTGATCACGTGACTGATCATGCACTGATCACGTAATTGATCATGCACTGATCAGTGGACTGATCATGCACTGATCACGTGACTGATCATGCACTGATCACGTGACTGATCATGCACTGATCACGTGGCTATCATGCACTGATCACGTGGCTGATCATGCACTGATCACGTAGCTATCATGCACTGATCACGTGACTGATCATGCACTGATCACGTGGCTGATCATGCACTGATCACGTGGCTGATCATGCACTGATCACGTGACTGATCATGCACTGATCACGTGACTGATCATGCACTGATCACGTGGCTATCATGCACTGATCACGTGGCTGATCATGCACTGATCACGTGCCTGATCATGCACTGATCACATGGCTGATCATGCACTGATCACGTGACTGATCATGCACTGATCACGTGGCTATCATGCACTACTCACGTGGCTGATCATGCAATGATCACGTAGCTACCATGTACTGGTCACGTGACTGATCATGCACTGATCACGTGACTGATCATGCACTGATCACGTGGCTGATCATGCACTGATCACGTGACTGATCATGCACTGATCACGTGGCTATCATGCACTGATCACGTGGCTGATCATGCACTGATCACGTGGCTGATCATGCACTGATACCGTGACTGATCATGGACTGATCACATGACTATCATGCACTGATCACGTGACTTAATGGCGCTGATCATGTGACTGATCATGCGCTGATCATGTTTGCTATCATACACTGATCATGTGCCTCTGGAGGCAATAAACAAAGAGCTGAGTAGGCACGAATCAAACAGTCAGCAGGCAATAATCATGGAACTCAGCTGTGAGGAATCATGCTGCTCAGCTGGCAATAATCAAGCAGCTGAGCAGGCAGGAATTACGCAGCACAGCTGGCAATTGTCAAGCAGATGACAGGCAGGAATCGTGCAGCTCAGCTGGCAATTGTCAAGCAGATGAGCAGACAGTAATCACGCAGCTCAGCAGGCCCTGATCACGTGACTGAGCATGCACTGATTCACGTGAATCATGCTGATCACTGGCAATGATCATGCACTGATCATGCAGGAATTACACTGCACAGCTGGCAATTGTCATGCAGATGACATGCAGGATCGTGCAGCTCAGCTGGAAATTGTCAAGCAGATGAGCAGACAGTAATCACGCAGCTCAGCAGGCACTGATCACGTGACTGATCATGCACTATCACGTGAATCATGCTGCTCAGCTGGCAATAATCAAGCAGCTGAGCAGGCAGGAATTACACAGCACAGCTGGCAATTGTCAAGCAGATGACAGGCAGGAATCGTGCAGCTCAGCTGGCAATTGTCAAGCAGATGAGCAGACAGTAATCACGCAGCTCAGCAGGCCCTGATCACGTGACTGAGCATGCACTGTTCACGTGGCTGATCATACACTGATCACGTGATTGATCATGCACTGATCACGTGGATATCATGCACTGATCACGTGGCTGATCATACACTGTTCACGTGTCTGACCATGCACTGATCACGTGGCTGATCATACACTGATCACGTAACTGATCATGCACTGATCACGTGGCTATCATGCACTGATCACGTGGCTGATCATGCACTGTTCACGTGGCTGATCACACACTGTCACGTGACATATCATGCACTGATCACGTGGCACTCATGCACTGATCACGTGGCTGATCATACTCTGATCACGTGACTGATCATGCACACATCACGTGGCTATCATGCACTGATCACGTGGCTGTCATGGAATGATCACGAAGCTACCATATACTGGTCACGTGACTGATCATGCACTGATCACGTAAATGATCATGCACTGATCACGTGACTGATCATGCACTGATCACGTGACTGATCATGCACTGATCACGTGGCTATCATGCACTGCTCACGTGGCTGATCATGCACGATCACGTAGCAACCATGTACTGGTCACGTGACTGATCATGCACTGATCACGTAATTGATCATGCACTGATCACGTGGCTCATCATGCACTGATCACGTGGCTGATCACACTGATCACGTGACTGATCATGCACTGATCACGTGACTAATCATGCACTGATCACGTGGCTATCATGCACTGATCACGTGGATATCATGCACTGATCACGTGGCTGATCACACACGTATCACGTGACTGATCATGCACTGATCACGTGGCTATCATGCACTGATCACGTGGCTGATCATGCACTGATCACGTGGCTATCATGCACTGATCACGTGGCTGATCATGCACTGATCACGTAGCTATCATGCACTGATCACGTGACTGATCATGCACTGATCACGTGGCTGATCATGCACTGATCACGTGACTGATCATGCACTGATCACGTGGCTGATCATGCACTGATCACGCAGCTATCATGCACTGATCACATGACTGATCATGCACTGATCACGTGACTGATCATGCACTGATCACGTGGCTTATCATGCACTGATCATGTGACTGATCATGTGCTGATCATGTTTCTGTCATACACTGATCATGTGCCTCTGGAGGCAATGAACAAAGAGCTGAGTAGGCACGAATCAGTCAGGCAATAATCATGGAACTCAGCTGTGAGGAATCATGCTGCTCAGCTGGCAATAATCAAGCAGCTGAGCAGGCAGGAATTATGCAGCACAGCTGGCAATTGTCAAGCAGATGACAGGCAGGAATCGTGCAGCTCAGCTGGCAATTGTCAAGCAGATGAGCAGACAGTAATCACGCAGCTCAGCAGGCCCTGATCACGTGACTGAGCATGCACTGTTCACGTGGCTGATCATACACTGATCACGTGACTGATCATGCACTGATCACGTGGCTATCATGCACTGATCACGTGACTGATCATGCACTGATCACGTAACTGTCATGCACTGATCACGTGGCTATCATGCACTGATCACGTGGCTGATCATGCACTGATCACGTGACTGATCATGCACTGATCACGTGGCTGATCATGCACTGATCACGTGGCTATCATGCACTGATCACGTGGCTGATCATGCACTGATCACGTAGCTACCATGCACTGATCACGTGACTGATCATGCACTGATCACGTAACTGATCATGCACTGATCACGTGGCTGATCATGCACTGATCACGTGGCTGATCATGCACTGATCACGTGACTGATCATGCACTGATCACGTGGCTGATCATGCACTGATCACGTGGCTGATCATGCACTGATCACGTGGCTGATCATGCACTGATCACGTGACTGATCATGCACTGATCACGTGGCTGATCATGCACTGATCACGTGACTGATCATGCACTGATCACGTGACTGATCATGCACTGATCACGTGGCTGATCATGCACTGATCACGTGACTGATCATGCACTGATCACGTGACTGATCATGCACTGATCACGTGACTGATCATGCACTGATCACGTGGCTGATCATGCACTGATCACGTGGCTGATCATGCACTGATCACGTGACTGATCATGCACTGATCACGTGACTGATCATGCACTGATCACGTGGCTATCATGCACTGATCACGTGGCTGATCATGCACTGATCACGTGACTGATCATGCACTGATCACTGGCTATCATGCACTGATCACGTGGCTATCATGCACTGATCACGTGGCTGATCATGCACTGATCACGTGACTGATCATGCACTGATCACGTCTATATCATGCACTGATCACATGACTGATCATGCACTGATCACGTGCTGATCATACACTGATCACGTGACTGATCATGCACTGATCACGTGGCTATCATGCACTGATCACGTGGCTGATCATGCACTGATCACGTAGCTACCATGCACTGATCACGTGACTGATCATGCACTGATCACGTAATTGATCATGCACTGATCAGTGGCTGATCATGCACTGATCACGTGACTGATCATGCACTGATCACGTGACTGATCATGCACTGATCACGTGGCTATCATGCACTGATCACGTGGCTGATCATGCACTGATCACGTAGCTACCATGCACTGATCACGTGACTGATCATGCACTGATCACGTGGCTGATCATGCACTGATCACGTGGCTGATCATGCACTGATCACGTGACTGATCATGCACTGATCACGTGACTGATCATGCACTGATCACGTGGCTATCATGCACTGATCACGTGGCTGATCATGCACTGATCACGTGCCTGATCATGCACTGATCACGTGGCTGATCATGCACTGATCACGTGACTGATCATGCACTGATCACGTGGCTATCATGCACTATCACGTGGCTGATCATGCAATGATCATGTAGCTACCATGTACTGGTCACGTGACTGATCATGCACTGATCACGTGACTGATCATGCACTGATCACGTGGCTGATCATGCACTGATCACGTGACTGATCATGCACTGATCACGTGGCTATCATGCACTGATCACGTGGCTGATCATGCACTGATCACGTGGCTGATCATGCACTGATACCGTGACTGATCATGGACTGATCACATGACTATCATGTATGATCACGTGACTTAATGGCACTGATCATGTGACTGATCATGCACTGATCATGTTTGCTATCATACACTGATCATGTGCCTCTGGAGGCAATAAACAAAGAGCTGAGTAGGCACGAATCAAACAGTCAGCAGGCAATAATCATGGAACTCAGCTGTGAGGAATCATGCTGCTCAGCTGGCAATAATCAAGCAGCTGAGCAGGCAGGAATTACGCAGCACAGCTGGCAATTGTCAAGCAGATGACAGGCAGGAATCGTGCAGCTCAGCTGGCAATTGTCAAGCAGATGAGCAGACAGTAATCACGCAGCTCAGCAGGCCCTGATCACGTGACTGAGCATGCACTGATCACGTGAATCATGCTGATCAGCTGGCAATGATCATGCACTGATCAGGCAGGAATTACACAGCACAGCTGGCAATTGTCATGCAGATGACAGGCATGATCATGCAGCTCAGCTGGAAATTGTCAAGCAGATGAGCAGACAGTAATCACGCAGCTCAGCAGGCACTGATCACGTGACTGATCATGCACTATCACGTGAATCATGCTGCTCAGCTGGCAATAATCAAGCAGCTGAGCAGGCAGGAATTACACAGCACAGCTGGCAATTGTCAAGCAGATGACAGGCAGGAATCGTGCAGCTCAGCTGGCAATTGTCAAGCAGATGAGCAGACAGTAATCACGCAGCTCAGCAGGCCCTGATCACGTGACTGAGCATGCACTGTTCACGTGGCTGATCATACACTGATCACGTGATTGATCATGCACTGATCACTTGGATATCATGCACTGATCACGTGGCTGATCATACACTGTTCACGTGTCTGACCATGCACTGATCACGTGGCTGATCATACACTGCTCACGTAACTGATCATGCACTGATCACGTGGCTATCATGCACTGATCACGTGGCTGAACATGCACTGTTCACGTGGCTGATCACACACCTGTCACGTGACATATCATGCACTGATCACGTGGCACTCATGCACTGATCACGTGGCTGATCATACTCTGCTCACGTGACTGATCATGCACACATCACGTGGCTATCATGCACTGCTCACGTGGCTCGTCATGGAATGATCACGAAGCTACCATATACTGGTCACGTGACTGATCATGCACTGATCACGTAAATGATCATGCACTGTTCACGTGACTGATCATGTACTGATCACGTGACTGATCATGCACTGATCACGTGGCTATCATGCACTGCTCACGTGGCTGATCATGCAACGATCACGTAGCAACCATGTACTGGTCACGTGACTGATCATGCACTGATCACGTAATTGATCATGCACTGATCACGTGGCTCATCATGCACTGATCACGTGGCTGATCACACTGTATCACGTGACTGATCATGCACTGATCACGTGACTAATCATGCACTGATCACGTGGCTATCATGCACTGATCACGTGGATATCATGCACTGATCACGTGGCTGATCACACACGTATCACGTGACTGATCATGCACTGATCACGTGGCTATCATGCACTGATCACGTGGCTGATCATGCACTGATCACGTGGCTATCATGCACTGATCACGTGGCTGATCATGCACTGATCACGTGGCTGATCATGCACTGATCACGTGGCTGATCATGCACTGATCACGTGGCTGATCATGCACTGATACGTGACTGATCATGCACTGATCACATGACTATCATGTGTGATCACGTGACTTAATGCACTGATCATGTGACTGATCATGCACTGATCATGTTTGCTATCATACACTGATCATGTGCCTCTGGAGGCAATGAACAAAGAGCTGAGTAGGCACGAATCAAACAGTCAGCAGGCAATAATCATGGAACTCAGCTGTGAGGAATCATGCTGCTCAGCTGGCAATAATCAAGCAGCTGAGCAGGCAGGAATTACGCAGCACAGCTGGCAATTGTCAAGCAGATGACAGGCAGGAATCGTGCAGCTCAGCTGGCAATTGTCAAGCAGATGAGCAGACAGTAATCACGCAGCTCAGCAGGCCCTGATCACGTGACTGAGCATGCACTGATCACGTGAATCATGCTGATCAGTGGCAATGATCATGCACTGATCATGCAGGAATTACACAGCACAGCTGGCAATGTCATGCAGATGACAGGCTGGATCGTGCAGCTCAGCTGGAATTGTCAAGCAGATGAGCAGACAGTAATCACGCAGCTCAGCAGGCACTGATCACGTGACTGATCATGCACTATCACGTGAATCATGCTGCTCAGCTGGCAATAATCAAGCAGCTGAGCAGGCAGGAATTACACAGCACAGCTGGCAATTGTCAAGCAGATGACAGGCAGGAATCGTGCAGCTCAGCTGGCAATTGTCAAGCAGATGAGCAGACAGTAATCACGCAGCTCAGCAGGCCCTGATCACGTGACTGAGCATGCACTGTTCACGTGGCTGATCATACACTGATCACGTGATTGATCATGCACTGATCACTTGGATATCATGCACTGATCACGTGGCTGATCATACACTGTTCACGTGTCTGACCATGCACTGATCACGTGGCTGATCATACACTGCTCACGTAACTGATCATGCACTGATCACGTGGCTATCATGCACTGATCACGTGGCTGAACATGCACTGTTCACGTGGCTGATCACACACCTGTCACGTGACATATCATGCACTGATCACGTGGCACTCATGCACTGATCACGTGGCTGATCATACTCTGCTCACGTAACTGATCATGCACACATCACGTGGCTATCATGCACTGCTCACGTGGCTCGTCATGGAATGATCACGAAGCTACCATATACTGGTCACGTGACTGATCATGCACTGATCACGTAAATGATCATGCACTGTTCACGTGACTGATCATGTACTGATCACGTGACTGATCATGCACTGATCACGTGGCTATCATGCACTGCTCACGTGGCTGATCATGCAACGATCACGTAGCAACCATGTACTGGTCACGTGACTGATCATGCACTGATCACGTAATTGATCATGCACTGATCACGTGGCTCATCATGCACTGATCACGTGGCTGATCACACTGTATCACGTGACTGATCATGCACTGATCACGTGACTGATCATGCACTGATCACGTGGCTATCATGCACTGATCACGTGGATATCATGCACTGATCACGTGGCTGATCACACACGATCACGTGACTGATCATGCACTGATCACGTGGCTATCATGCACTGATCACGTGGCTGATCATGCACTGATCACGTGGCTATCATGCACTGATCACGTGACTGATCATGCACTGATCACGTGGCTGATCATGCACTGATCACGTGGCTGATCATGCACTGATCACGTGGCTGATCATGCACTGATACCGTGACTGATCATGGACTGATCACATGACTATCATGCATGATCACGTGACTTAATGGCACTGATCATGTGACTGATCATGCACTGATCATGTTTGCTATCATACACTGATCATGTGCCTCTGGAGGCAATAAACAAAGAGCTGAGTAGGCACGAATCAAACAGTCAGCAGGCAATAATCATGGAACTCAGCTGTGAGGAATCATGCTGCTCAGCTGGCAATAATCAAGCAGCTGAGCAGGCAGGAATTACGCAGCACAGCTGGCAATTGTCAAGCAGATGACAGGCAGGAATCGTGCAGCTCAGCTGGCAATTGTCAAGCAGATGAGCAGACAGTAATCACGCAGCTCAGCAGGCCCTGATCACGTGACTGAGCATGCACTGTTCACGTGAATCATGCTGATCAGCTGGCAATGATCATGCACTGATCAGGCAGGAATTACACAGCACAGCTGGCAATTGTCATGCAGATGACATGCAGGATCGTGCAGCTCAGCTGGCAATTGTCAAGCAGATGAGCAGACAGTAATCACGCAGCTCAGCAGGCACTGATCACGTGACTGATCATGCACTATCACGTGAATCATGCTGCTCAGCTGGCAATAATCAAGCAGCTGAGCAGGCAGGAATTACACAGCACAGCTGGCAATTGTCAAGCAGATGACAGGCAGGAATCGTGCAGCTCAGCTGGCAATTGTCAAGCAGATGAGCAGACAGTAATCACGCAGCTCAGCAGGCCCTGATCACGTGACTGAGCATGCACTGTTCACGTGGCTGATCATACACTGATCACGTGATTGATCATGCACTGATCACTTGGATATCATGCACTGATCACGTGGCTGATCATACACTGTTCACGTGTCTGACCATGCACTGATCACGTGGCTGATCATACACTGCTCACGTAACTGATCATGCACTGATCACGTGGCTATCATGCACTGATCACGTGGCTGAACATGCACTGTTCACGTGGCTGATCACACACCTGTCACGTGACATATCATGCACTGATCACGTGGCACTCATGCACTGATCACGTGGCTGATCATACTCTGATCACGTGACTGATCATGCACACATCACGTGGCTATCATGCACTGCTCACGTGGCTCGTCATGGAATGATCACGAAGCTACCATATACTGGTCACGTGACTGATCATGCACTGATCACGTAAATGATCATGCACTGATCACGTGACTGATCATGCACTGATCACGTGACTGATCATGCACTGATCACGTGGCTATCATGCACTGCTCACGTGGCTGATCATGCAACGATCACGTAGCAACCATGTACTGGTCACGTGACTGATCATGCACTGATCACGTAATTGATCATGCACTGATCACGTGGCTCATCATGCACTGATCACGTGGCTGATCACACTGATCACGTGACTGATCATGCACTGATCACGTGACTAATCATGCACTGATCACGTGGCTATCATGCACTGATCACGTGGATATCATGCACTGATCACGTGGCTGATCACACACGTATCACGTGACTGATCATGCACTGATCACGTGGCTATCATGCACTGATCACGTGGCTGATCATGCACTGATCACGTGGCTATCATGCACTGATCACGTGGCTGATCATGCACTGATCACGTAGCTATCATGCACTGATCACGTGACTGATCATGCACTGATCACGTGGCTGATCATGCACTGATCACGTGACTGATCATGCACTGATCACGTGGCTGATCATGCACTGATCACGCAGCTATCATGCACTGATCACATGACTGATCATGCACTGATCACGTGACTGATCATGCACTGATCACGTGGCTTATCATGCACTGATCATGTGACTGATCATGTGCTGATCATGTTTCTGTCATACACTGATCATGTGCCTCTGGAGGCAATGAACAAAGAGCTGAGTAGGCACGAATCAGTCAGGCAATAATCATGGAACTCAGCTGTGAGGAATCATGCTGCTCAGCTGGCAATAATCAAGCAGCTGAGCAGGCAGGAATTATGCAGCACAGCTGGCAATTGTCAAGCAGATGACAGGCAGGAATCGTGCAGCTCAGCTGGCAATTGTCAAGCAGATGAGCAGACAGTAATCACGCAGCTCAGCAGGCCCTGATCACGTGACTGAGCATGCACTGTTCACGTGGCTGATCATACACTGATCACGTGACTGATCATGCACTGATCACGTGGCTATCATGCACTGATCACGTGATTGCACTGCACGTGATCATGCACTGATCACGTGGCTATCATGCACTGATCACGTGGCTGATCATGCACTGATCACGTGACTGATCATGCACTGATCACGTGGCTGATCATGCACTGATCACGTGGCTATCATGCACTGATCACGTGGCTGATCATGCACTGATCACGTAGCTACCATGCACTGATCACGTGACTGATCATGCACTGATCACGTAACTGATCATGCACTGATCACGTGGCTGATCATGCACTGATCACGTGGCTGATCATGCACTGATCACGTGACTGATCATGCACTGATCACGTGGCTGATCATGCACTGATCACGTGGCTGATCATGCACTGATCACGTGGCTGATCATGCACTGATCACGTGACTGATCATGCACTGATCACGTGGCTGATCATGCACTGATCACGTGACTGATCATGCACTGATCACGTGACTGATCATGCACTGATCACGTGGCTGATCATGCACTGATCACGTGACTGATCATGCACTGATCACGTGACTGATCATGCACTGATCACGTGACTGATCATGCACTGATCACGTGGCTGATCATGCACTGATCACGTGGCTGATCATGCACTGATCACGTGACTGATCATGCACTGATCACGTGACTGATCATGCACTGATCAGTGGCTATCATGCACTGATCACGTGGCTGATCATGCACTGATCACGTGACTGATCATGCACTGATCACTGGCTATCATGCACTGATCACGTGGCTATCATGCACTGATCACGTGGCTGATCATGCACTGATCACGTGACTGATCATGCACTGATCACGTCTATATCATGCACTGATCACATGACTGATCATGCACTGATCACGTGCATGATCATACACTGATCATGTGACTGATCATGCACTGATCACGTGGCTATCATGCACTGATCACGTGGCTGATCATGCAATGATCACGTAGCTACCATGTACTGATCACGTGACTGATCATGCACTGATCACGTAATTGATCATGCACTGATCAGTGGACTGATCATGCACTGATCACGTGACTGATCATGCACTGATCACGTGACTGATCATGCACTGATCACGTGGCTATCATGCACTGATCACGTGGCTGATCATGCACTGATCACGTGGCTATCATGCACTGATCACGTGACTGATCATGCACTGATCACGTGGCTGATCATGCACTGATCACGTGGCTGATCATGCACTGATCACGTGACTGATCATGCACTGATCACGTGACTGATCATGCACTGATCACGTGGCTATCATGCACTGATCACGTGGCTGATCATGCACTGATCACGTGCCTGATCATGCACTGATCACATGGCTGATCATGCACTGATCACGTGACTGATCATGCACTGATCACGTGGCTATCATGCACTATCACGTGGCTGATCATGCAATGATCACGTAGCTACCATGTACTGGTCACGTGACTGATCATGCACTGATCACGTGACTGATCATGCACTGATCACGTGCCTGATCATGCACTGATCACGTGACTGATCATGCACTGATCACGTGGCTATCATGCACTGATCACGTGGCTGATCATGCACTGATCACGTGGCTGATCATGCACTGATACCGTGACTGATCATGGACTGATCACATGACTATCATGTATGATCACGTGACTTAATGGCGCTGATCATGTGACTGATCATGCGCTGATCATGTTTGCTATCATACACTGATCATGTGCCTCTGGAGGCAATAAACAAAGAGCTGAGTAGGCACGAATCAAACAGTCAGCAGGCAATAATCATGGAACTCAGCTGTGAGGAATCATGCTGCTCAGCTGGCAATAATCAAGCAGCTGAGCAGGCAGGAATTACGCAGCACAGCTGGCAATTGTCAAGCAGATGACAGGCAGGAATCGTGCAGCTCAGCTGGCAATTGTCAAGCAGATGAGCAGACAGTAATCACGCAGCTCAGCAGGCCCTTATCACGTGACTGAGCATGCACTAATCACGTGAATCATGCTGATCAGTGGCAATGATCATGCACTGATCATGCAGGAATTACACAGCACAGCTGGCAATTGTCATGCAGATGACATGCAGGAATCATGCAGCTCAGCTGGAAATTGTCAAGCAGATGAGCAGACACTAATCACGCAGCTCAGCAGGCACTGATCACGTGACTGATCATGCACTATTCACGTGAATCATGCTGCTCAGCTGGCAATAATCAAGCAGCTGAGCAGGCAGGAATTACACAGCACAGCTGGCAATTGTCAAGCAGATGACAGGCAGGAATCGTGCAGCTCAGCTGGCAATTGTCAAGCAGATGAGCAGACAGTAATCACGCAGCTCAGCAGGCCCTGATCACGTGACTGAGCATGCACTGTTCACGTGGCTGATCATACACTGATCACGTGACTGATCATGCACTGATCACGTGGATATCATGCACTGATCACGTGGCTGATCATACACTGTTCACGTGTCTGACCATGCACTGATCACGTGGCTGATCATACACTGATCACGTAACTGATCATGCACTGATCACGTGGCTATCATGCACTGATCACGTGGCTGATCATGCACTGATCACGTGGCTGATCACACACTGTCACGTGACATATCATGCACTGATCACGTGGCACTCATGCACTGATCACGTGGCTGATCATACTCTGATCACGTGACTGATCATGCACACATCACGTGGCTATCATGCACTGCTCACGTGGTTGTCATGGAATGATCACGAAGCTACCATATACTGGTCACGTGACTGATCATGCACTGATCACGTAAATGATCATGCACTGATCACGTGACTGATCATGCACTGATCACGTGACTGATCATGCACTGATCACGTGGCTATCATGCACTGATCACGTGGCTGATCATGCAACGATCACGTAGCAACCATGTACTGGTCACGTGACTGATCATGCACTGATCACGTAATTGATCATGCACTGATCACGTGGCTCATCATGCACTGATCACGTGGCTGATCACACTGATCACGTGACTGATCATGCACTGATCACGTGACTAATCATGCACTGATCACGTGGCTATCATGCACTGATCACGTGGATATCATGCACTGATCACGTGGCTGATCACACACGTATCACGTGACTGATCATGCACTGATCACGTGGCTATCATGCACTGATCACGTGGCTGATCATGCACTGATCACGTGGCTATCATGCACTGATCACGTGGCTGATCATGCACTGATCACGTAGCTATCATGCACTGGTCACGTGACTGATCATGCACTGATCACGTGGCTGATCATGCACTGATCACGTGACTGATCATGCACTGATCACGTGGCTGATCATGCACTGATCACGCAGCTATCATGCACTGATCACATGACTGATCATGCACTGATCACGTGACTGATCATGCACTGATCACGTGGCTTATCATGCACTGATCATGTGACTGATCATGTGCTGATCATGTTTCTGTCATACACTGATCATGTGCCTCTGGAGGCAATGAACAAAGAGCTGAGTAGGCACGAATCAGTAGGCAATAATCATGGAACTCAGCTGTGAGAAATCATGCTGCTCAGCTGGCAATAATCAAGCAGATGAGCAGGCAGGAATTATGCAGCACAGCTGGCAATTGTCAAGCAGATGACAGGCAGGAATCGTGCAGCTCAGCTGGCAATTGTCAAGCAGATGAGCAGACAGTAATCACGAAGCTCAGCACGCCCTGATCACGTGACTGAGCATGCACTGTTCACGTGGCTGATCATACACTGATCACGTGACTGATCATGCACTGATCACGTGGCTGATCATGCACTGATCACGTGACTGATCATGCACTGATCACGTGGCTGTCATGCACTGATCACGTGGCTATCATGCACTGATCACGTGGCTGATCATGCACTGATCACGTGACTGATCATGCACTGATCACGTGGCTGATCATGCACTGATCACGTGGCTATCATGCACTGATCACGTGGCTGATCATGCACTGATCACGTAGCTACCATGCACTGATCACGTGACTGATCATGCACTGATCACGTAACTGATCATGCACTGATCACGTGGCTGATCATGCACTGATCACGTGGCTGATCATGCACTGATCACGTGACTGATCATGCACTGATCACGTGGCTGATCATGCACTGATCACGTGGCTGATCATGCACTGATCACGTGGCTGATCATGCACTGATCACGTGACTGATCATGCACTGATCACGTGGCTGATCATGCACTGATCACGTGACTGATCATGCACTGATCACGTGACTGATCATGCACTGATCACGTGGCTGATCATGCACTGATCACGTGCCTGATCATGCACTGATCACGTGACTGATCATGCACTGATCACGTGACTGATCATGCACTGATCACGTGGCTGATCATGCACTGATCACGTGGCTGATCATGCACTGATCACGTGACTGATCATGCACTGATCACGTGACTGATCATGCACTGATCAGTGGCTATCATGCACTGATCACGTGGCTGATCATGCACTGATCACGTGACTGATCATGCACTGATCACTGGCTATCATGCACTGATCACGTGGCTATCATGCACTGATCACGTGGCTGATCATGCACTGATCACGTGACTGATCATGCACTGATCACGTCTATATCATGCACTGATCACGTGACTGATCATGCACTGATCACGTGCTGATCATACACTGATCATGTGACTGATCATGCACTGATCACGTGGCTATCATGCACTGATCACGTGGCTGATCATGCACTGATCACGTAGCTATCATGCACTGATCACGTGACTGATCATGCACTGATCACGTAATTGATCATGCACTGATCAGTGGACTGATCATGCACTGATCACGTGACTGATCATGCACTGATCACGTGACTGATCATGCACTGATCACGTGGCTATCATGCACTGATCACGTGGCTGATCATGCACTGATCACGTGGCTATCATGCACTGATCACGTGACTGATCATGCACTGATCACGTGGCTGATCATGCACTGATCACGTGGCTGATCATGCACTGATCACGTGACTGATCATGCACTGATCACGTGACTGATCATGCACTGATCACGTGGCTATCATGCACTGATCACGTGGCTGATCATGCACTGATCACGTGACTGATCATGCACTGATCACGTGGCTGATCATGCACTGATCACGTGACTGATCATGCACTGATCACGTGGCTATCATGCACTACTCACGTGGCTGATCATGCAATGATCATGTAGCTACCATGTACTGGTCACGTGACTGATCATGCACTGATCACGTGACTGATCATGCACTGATCACGTGGCTGATCATGCACTGATCACGTGACTGATCATGCACTGATCACGTGGCTATCATGCACTGATCACGTGGCTGATCATGCACTGATCACGTGGCTGATCATGCACTGATACCGTGACTGAGCATGGACTGATCACATGACTATCATGTGTGATCACGTGACTTAATGGCGCTGATCATGTGACTGATCATGCGCTGATCATGTTTGCTATCATACACTGATCATGTGCCTCTGGAGGCAATAAACAAAGAGCTGAGTAGGCACGAATCAAACAGTCAGCAGGCAATAATCATGGAACTCAGCTGTGAGGAATCATGCTGCTCAGCTGGCAATAATCAAGCAGCTGAGCAGGCAGGAATTACGCAGCACAGCTGGCAATTGTCAAGCAGATGACAGGCAGGAATCGTGCAGCTCAGCTGGCAATTGTCAAGCAGATGAGCAGACAGTAATCACGCAGCTCAGCAGGCCCTGATCACGTGACTGAGCATGCACTATTCACGTGAATCATGCTGCTCAGCTGGCAATGATCATGCACTGATCATGCAGGAATTACACAGCACAGCTGGCAATTGTCATGCAGATGACATGCATGAATCATGCAGCTCAGCTGGAAATTGTCAAGCAGATGATCAGACACTAATCACGCAGCTCAGCAGGCACTGATCACGTGACTGATCATGCACTATTCACGTGAATCATGCTGCTCAGCTGGCAATAATCAAGCAGCTAGCAGGCAGGAATTACACAGCACAGCTGGCAATTGTCAAGCAGATGACAGGCAGGAATCGTGCAGCTCAGCTGGCAATTGTCAAGCAGATGAGCAGACAGTAATCACGCAGCTCAGCAGGCCCTGATCACGTGACTGAGCATGCACTGTTCACGTGGCTGATCATACACTGATCACGTGACTGATCATGCACTGATCACGTGGATATCATGCACTGATCACGTGGCTGATCATACACTGATCACGTGTCTGACCATGCACTGATCACGTGGCTGATCATACACTGATCACGTAACTGATCATGCACTGATCACGTGGCTATCATGCACTGATCACGTGGCTGATCATGCACTGTTCACGTGGCTGATCACACACCTGTCACGTGACATATCATGCACTGATCACGTGGCACTCATGCACTGATCACGTGGCTGATCATACTCTGATCACGTCACTGATCATGCACACATCACGTGGCTATCATGCACTGCTCACGTGGCTCGTCATGGAATGATCACGAAGCTACCATATACTGGTCACGTGACTGATCATGCACTGATCACGTAAATGATCATGCACTGATCACGTGACTGATCATGCACTGATCACGTGACTGATCATGCACTGATCACGTGGCTATCATGCACTGCTCACGTGGCTGATCATGCAACGATCACGTAGCAACCATGTACTGGTCACGTGACTGATCATGCACTGATCACGTAATTGATCATGCACTGATCACGTGGCTCATCATGCACTGATCACGTGGCTGATCACACTGATCACGTGACTGATCATGCACTGATCACGTGACTAATCATGCACTGATCACGTGGCTATCATGCACTGATCACGTGGATATCATGCACTGATCACGTGGCTGATCACACACGTATCACGTGACTGATCATGCACTGATCACGTGGCTATCATGCACTGATCACGTGGCTGATCATGCACTGATCACGTGGCTATCATGCACTGATCACGTGGCTGATCATGCACTGATCACGTAGCTATCATGCACTGGTCACGTGACTGATCATGCACTGATCACGTGGCTGATCATGCACTGATCACGTGACTGATCATGCACTGATCACGTGGCTGATCATGCACTGATCACGCAGCTATCATGCACTGATCACATGACTGATCATGCACTGATCACGTGACTGATCATGCACTGATCACGTGGCTTATCATGCACTGATCATGTGACTGATCATGTGCTGATCATGTTTCTGTCATACACTGATCATGTGCCTCTGGAGGCAATGAACAAAGAGCTGAGTAGGCACGAATCAGTAGGCAATAATCATGGAACTCAGCTGTGAGAAATCATGCTGCTCAGCTGGCAATAATCAAGCAGATGAGCAGGCAGGAATTACGCAGCACAGCTGGCAATTGTCAAGCAGATGACAGGCAGGAATCGTGCAGCTCAGCTGGCAATTGTCAAGCAGATGAGCAGACAGTAATCACGCAGCTCAGCACGCCCTGATCACGTGACTGAGCATGCACTGTTCACGTGGCTGATCATACACTGATCACGTGACTGATCATGCACTGATCACGTGGCTATCATGCACTGATCACGTGACTGATCATGCACTGATCACGTAATTGTCATGCACTGATCACGTGGCTGATCATGCACTGATCACGTGGCTGATCATGCACTGATCACGTGACTGATCATGCACTGATCACGTGGCTGATCATGCACTGATCACGTGGCTATCATGCACTGATCACGTGGCTGATCATGCACTGATCACGTGGCTATCATGTACTGCACACATCACGTGGCTATCATGCACTGATCACGTGGCTGTCATGGAATGATCACGTAGCTACCATATACTGGTCACGTGACTGATCATGCACTGATCACGTAAATGATCATGCACTGATCACGTGACTGATCATGCACTGATCACGTGACTGATCATGCACTGATCACGTGGCTATCATGCACTGCTCACGTGGCTGATCATGCAACGATCACGTAGCAACCATGTACTGGTCACGTGACTGATCATGCACTGATCACGTAAATGATCATGCACTGATCACGTGGCTCATCATGCACTGATCACGTGGCTGATCACACATGATCACGTGACTGATCATGCACTGATCACGTGGCTATCATGCACTGATCACGTGGCTATCATGCACTGATCACGTGGATATCATGCACTGATCACGTGGCTGATCACACACGTATCACATGACTGATCATGCACTGATCACGTGGCTATCATGCACTGATCACGTGGCTATCATGCACTGATCACGTGGCTGATCATGCACTGATCACGTAGCTATCATGCACTGATCACGTGACTGATCATGCACTGATCACGTGGCTGATCATGCACTGATCACGTGACTGATCATGCACTGATCACGTGACTGATCATGCACTGATCACGTGACTGATCATGCACTGATCACGTGGCTATCATGCACTGATCACGTGGCTGATCATGCACTGATCACGTAGCTACCATATGCTGATCACGTGACTGATCATGCACTGATCACGTAATTGATCATGCACTGATCACGTGGCTGATCATGCACTGATCACGTGGCTGATCATGCACTGATCACGTGACTGATCATGCACTGATCACGTGACTGATCATGCACTGATCACGTGGCTATCATGCACTGATCACGTGGCTGATCATGCACTGATCACGTGGCTGATCATGCACTGATCACGTGACTGATCATGCACTGATCACGTGACTGATCATGCACTGATCACGTAACTGATCATGCACTGATCACGTGGCTGATCATGCACTGATCACGTGGCTGATCATGCACTGATCACGTGACTGATCATGCACTGATCACGTGACTGATCATGCACTGATCACGTGGCTATCATGCACTGATCACGTGGCTGATCATGCACTGATCACGTGGCTGATCATGCACTGATCACGTGACTGATCATGCACTGATCACGTGACTGATCATGCACTGATCACGTGGCTATCATGCACTGATCACGTGGCTGATCATGCACTGATCACGTAGCTATCATGCACTGATCACGTGACTGATCATGCACTGATCACGTGACTGATCATGCACTGATCACGTGGCTATCATGCACTGATCACGTGGCTGATCATGCACTGATCACGTGACTGATCATGCACTGATCACGTGACTGATCATGCACTGATCACGTGGCTATCATGCACTGATCACGTGGCTGATCATGCACTGATCACGTGGCTGATCATGCACTGATCACGTGACTGATCATGCACTGATCACGTGACTGATCATGCACTGATCACGTGGCTATCATGCACTATCACGTGGCTGATCATGCAATGATCATGTAGCTACCATGTACTGGTCACGTGACTGATCATGCACTGATCACGTGACTGATCATGCACTGATCACGTCTATATCATGCACTGATCACATGACTGCCCATGCACTGATCACGTGGATGATCATACACTAATCATGTGACAGATCATGCACTGATCACGTGGCTGATCATGCACTGATACCGTGACTGAGCATGGACTGATCACATGACTATCATGTAGTGATCACGTGACTTAATGGCGCTGATCATGTGACTGATCATGCGCTGATCATGTTTGCTATCATACACTGATCATGTGCCTCTGGAGGCAATAAACAAAGAGCTGAGTAGGCACAAATCAAACAGTCAGCAGGCAATAATCATGGAACTCAGGTGTGAGGAATCATGCTGCTCAGCTGGCAATAATCAAGCAGCTGAGCAGGCAGGAATTACGCAGCACAGCTGGCAATTGTCAAGCAGATGACAGGCAGGAATCGTGCAGCTCAGCTGGCAATTGTCAAGCAGATGAGCAGACAGTAATCACGCAGCTCAGCAGGCCCTGATCACGTGACTGAGCATGCACTGTTCACGTGGCTGATCATACACTGATCACGTGACTGATCATGCACTGATCACGTGGCTATCATGCACTGATCACGTGGCTGATCATACACTGATCACGTGACTGATCATGCACTGATCACGTGGCTGATCATGCACTGATCACGTGGCTGATCATGCACTGATCACGTGGCTGATCATGCACTGATCACGTGGCTGATCATGCACTGATCACGTGACTGATCATGCACTGATCACGTGGCTGATCATGCACTGATCACGTGGCTATCATGCACTGATCACGTGGCTGATCATGCACTGATCACGTGACTGATCATGCACTGATCACTGGCTATCATGCACTGATCACTGGCTATCATGCACTGATCACGTGGCTGATCATGCACTGATCACGTGACTGATCATGCACTGATCACGTCTATATCATGCACTGATCACGTGACTGATCATGCACTGATCACGTGGATGATCATGCACTGATCACGTGACTGATCATGCACTGATCACGTGGCTATCATGCACTGATCACGTGGCTGATCATGCACTGATCACGTAGCTATCATGCACTGATCACGTGACTGATCATGCACTGATCACGTAATTGATCATGCACTGATCACGTGACTGATCATGCACTGATCACGTGACTGATCATGCACTGATCACGTGACTGATCATGCACTGATCACGTGGCTATCATGCACTGATCACGTGGCTGATCATGCACTGATCACGTAGCTACCATGCACTGGTCACGTGACTGATCATGCACTGATCACGTAATTGATCATGCACTGATCACGTGGCTGATCATGCACTGATCACGTGGCTGATCATGCACTGATCACGTGACTGATCATGCACTGATCACGTGACTGATCATGCACTGATCACGTGGCTATCATGCACTGATCACGTGGCTGATCATGCACTGATCACGTGCCTGATCATGCACTGATCACATGACTGATCATGCACTGATCACGTGACTGATCATGCACTGATCACGTGGCTATCATGCACTACTCACGTGGCTGATCATGCAATGATCATGTAGCTACCATGTACTGGTCACGTGACTGATCATACACCCATCAGGTGACTGATCATGCACTGATCACGTGGCTATCATGCACTGATCACGTGGCTGATCATGCACTGATCACGTGCCTGATCATGCACTGATCACGTGACTGATCATGCACTGATCACATGGCTATCATGAACTGATCACGTGGCTGATCATGCACTGATCACGTGGCTGATCATGCACTGATACCGTGACTGAGCTTGGACTGATCACATGACTATCATGTAGTGATCACGTGACTTAATGGCGCTGATCATGTGACTGATCATGCACTGATCATGTTTGCTATCATACACTGATCATGTGCCTCTGGAGGCAATAAACAAAGAGCTGAGTAGGCACGAATCAAACAGTCAGCAGGCAATAATCATGGAACTCAGCTGTGAGGAATCATGCTGCTCAGCTGGCAATAATCAAGCAGCTGAGCAGGCAGGAATTACGCAGCACAGCTGGCAATTGTCAAGCAGATGACAGGCAGGAATCGTGCAGCTCAGCTGGCAATTGTCAAGCAGATGAGCAGACAGTAATCACGCAGCTCAGCAGGCCCTGATCACGTGACTGAGCATGCACTGTTCACGTGGCTGATCAGACACTGATCACGTGATGATCATGCACTGATCACTTGGATATCATGCACTGATCACGTGGCTGATCATACACTGTTCACGTGTCTGACCATGCACTGATCACGTGGCTGATCATACACTGCTCACGTAACTGATCATGCACTGATCACGTGGCTGATCATGCACTGATCACGTGGCTGATCATGCACTGATCACGTGGCTGATCATGCACTGATCACGTGACTGATCATGCACTGATCACTGGCTATCATGCACTGATCACTGGCTATCATGCACTGATCACGTGGCTGATCATGCACTGATCACGTGACTGATCATGCACTGATCACGTCTATATCATGCACTGATCACGTGACTGATCATGCACTGATCACGTGGATGATCATGCACTGATCACGTGACTGATCATGCACTGATCACGTGGCTATCATGCACTGCTCACGTGGCTGTTCATGCAATGATCACGTAGCTACCATGTACTGGTCACGTGACTGATCATGCACTGATCACGTAATTGATCATGCACTGATCACGTGACTGATCATGCACTGATCACGTGGTGATCATGCACTGATCACGTGACTGATCATGCACTGATCACGTGGCTATCATGCACTGATCACGTGGCTATCATGCACTGATCACGTGGCTGATCATGCACTGATCACGTAGCTACCATGCACTGATCACGTGACTGATCATGCACTGATCACGTGGCTGATCATGCACTGATCACGTGACTGATCATGCACTGATCACGTGGCTGATCATGCACTGATCACGCAGCTATCATGCACTGATCACATGACTGATCATGCACTGATCACGTGACTGATCATGCACTGATCACGTGGCTTATCATGCACTGATCATGTGACTGATCATGTGCTGATCATGTTTCTGTCATACACTGATCATGTGCCTCTGGAGGCAATGAACAAAGAGCTGAGTAGGCACGAATCAGTAGGCAATAATCATGGAACTCAGCTGTGAGAAATCATGCTGCTCAGCTGGCAATAATCAAGCAGATGAGCAGGCAGGAATTACGCAGCACAGCTGGCAATTGTCAAGCAGATGACAGGCAGGAATCGTGCAGCTCAGCTGGCAATTGTCAAGCAGATGAGCAGACAGTAATCACGCAGCTCAGCAGGCCCTGATCACGTGACTGAGCATGCACTGTTCACGTGGCTGATCATACACTGATCACGTGACTGATCATGCACTGATCACGTGGCTATCATGCACTGATCACGTGACTGATCATGCACTGATCACGTGACTGATCATGCACTGATCACGTGGCTGATCATGCACTGATCACGTGGCTGATCATGCACTGATCACGTGACTGATCATGCACTGATCACGTGGCTGATCATGCACTGATCACGTGGCTATCATGCACTGATCACGTGGCTGATCATGCACTGATCACGTGCTATCATGTACTGCACACATCACGTGGCTATCATGCACTGCTCACGTGGCTGTCATGGAATGATCACGTAGCTACCATATACTGATCACGTGACTGATCATGCACTGATCACGTAAATGATCATGCACTGATCACGTGACTGATCATGCACTGATCACGTGACTGATCATGCACTGATCACGTGGCTATCATGCACTGCTCACGTGGCTGATCATGCAACGATCACGTAGCAACCATGTACTGGTCACGTGACTGATCATGCACTGATCACGTAAATGATCATGCACTGATCACGTGGCTCATCATGCACTGATCACGTGGCTGATCACACATGTATCACGTGACTGATCATGCACTGATCACGTGGCTATCATGCACTGATCACGTGGCTATCATGCACTGATCACGTGGATATCATGCACTGATCACGTGGCTGATCACACACGTATCACATGACTGATCATGCACTGATCACGTGGCTATCATGCACTGATCACGTGGCTATCATGCACTGATCACGTGGCTGATCATGCAATGATCACGTAGCTATCATGCACTGATCACGTGACTGATCATGCACTGATCACGTGGCTGATCATGCACTGATCACGTGACTGATCATGCACTGATCACGTGACTGATCATGCACTGATCACGTGACTGATCATGCACTGATCACGTGGCTATCATGCACTGATCACGTGGCTGATCATGCACTGATCACGTAGCTACCATGCACTGATCACGTGACTGATCATGCACTGATCACGTAATTGATCATGCACTGATCACGTGGCTGATCATGCACTGATCACGTGGCTGATCATGCACTGATCACGTGACTGATCATGCACTGATCACGTGACTGATCATGCACTGATCACGTGGCTATCATGCACTGATCACGTGGCTGATCATGCACTGATCACGTGGCTGATCATGCACTGATCACGTGACTGATCATGCACTGATCACGTGACTGATCATGCACTGATCACGTAACTGATCATGCACTGATCACGTGGCTGATCATGCACTGATCACGTGGCTGATCATGCACTGATCACGTGACTGATCATGCACTGATCACGTGACTGATCATGCACTGATCACGTGGCTATCATGCACTGATCACGTGGCTGATCATGCACTGATCACGTGGCTGATCATGCACTGATCACGTGACTGATCATGCACTGATCACGTGACTGATCATGCACTGATCACGTGGCTATCATGCACTGATCACGTGGCTGATCATGCACTGATCACGTAGCTATCATGCACTGATCACGTGACTGATCATGCACTGATCACGTGACTGATCATGCACTGATCACGTGGCTATCATGCACTGATCACGTGGCTGATCATGCACTGATCACGTGACTGATCATGCACTGATCACGTGACTGATCATGCACTGATCACGTGGCTATCATGCACTGATCACGTGGCTGATCATGCACTGATCACGTGGCTGATCATGCACTGATCACGTGACTGATCATGCACTGATCACGTGACTATCATGCACTGATCACGTGGCTATCATGCACTACTCACGTGGCTGATCATGCAATGATCATGTAGCTACCATGTACTGGTCACGTGACTGATCATACACCGATCACGTGACTGATCATGCACTGATCACGTCTATATCATGCACTGATCACATGACTGCCCATGCACTGATCACGTGGATGATCATACACTAATCATGTGACAGATCATGCACTGATCACGTGGCTGATCATGCACTGATACCGTGACTGAGCATGGACTGATCACATGACTATCATGTAGTGATCACGTGACTTAATGGCGCTGATCATGTGACTGATCATGCGCTGATCATGTTTGCTATCATACACTGATCATGTGCCTCTGGAGGCAATAAACAAAGAGCTGAGTAGGCACAAATCAAACAGTCAGCAGGCAATAATCATGGAACTCAGGTGTGAGGAATCATGCTGCTCAGCTGGCAATAATCAAGCAGCTGAGCAGGCAGGAATTACGCAGCACAGCTGGCAATTGTCAAGCAGATGACAGGCAGGAATCGTGCAGCTCAGCTGGCAATTGTCAAGCAGATGAGCAGACAGTAATCACGCAGCTCAGCAGGCCCTGATCACGTGACTGAGCATGCACTGTTCACGTGGCTGATCATACGCTGCTCACGTGACTGATCATGCACTGATCACGTGGCTATCATGCACTGATCACGTGGCTGATCATACACTGATCACGTGACTGATCATGCACTGATCACGTGGCTGATCATGCACTGATCACGTGGCTGATCATGCACTGATCACGTGGCTGATCATGCACTGATCACGTGGCTGATCATGCACTGATCACGTGACTGATCATGCACTGATCACGTGGCTGATCATGCACTGATCACGTGGCTATCATGCACTGATCACGTGGCTGATCATGCACTGATCACGTGACTGATCATGCACTGATCACTGGCTATCATGCACTCATCACTGGCTATCATGCACTGATCACGTGGCTGATCATGCACTGATCACGTGACTGATCATGCACTGATCACGTCTATATCATGCACTGATCACGTGACTGATCATGCACTGATCACGTGGATGATCATGCACTGATCATGTGACTGATCATGCACTGATCACGTGGCTATCATGCACTGATCACGTGGCTGATCATGCACTGATCACGTAGCTACCATGCACTGATCACGTGACTGATCATGCACTGATCACGTAATTGATCATGCACTGATCACGTGACTGATCATGCACTGATCACGTGACTGATCATGCACTGATCACGTGACTGATCATGCACTGATCACGTGGCTATCATGCACTGATCACGTGGCTGATCATGCACTGATCACGTAGCTACCATGCACTGATCACGTGACTGATCATGCACTGATCACGTAATGATCATGCACTGATCACGTGGCTGATCATGCACTGATCACGTGGCTGATCATGCACTGATCACGTGACTGATCATGCACTGATCACGTGACTGATCATGCACTGATCACGTGGCTATCATGCACTGATCACGTGGCTGATCATGCACTGATCACGTGCCTGATCATGCACTGATCACATGACTGATCATGCACTGATCACGTGACTGATCATGCACTGATCACGTGGCTATCATGCACTACTCACGTGGCTGATCATGCAATGATCATGTAGCTACCATGTACTGGTCACGTGACTGATCATACACCCATCAGGTGACTGATCATGCACTGATCACGTGGCTATCATGCACTGATCACGTGGCTGATCATGCACTGATCACGTGCCTGATCATGCACTGATCACGTGACTGATCATGCACTGATCACGTGGCTATCATGCACTGATCACGTGGCTGATCATGCACTGATCACGTGGCTGATCATGCACTGATACCGTGACTGAGCTTGGACTGATCACATGACTATCATGTAGTGATCACGTGACTTAATGGCGCTGATCATGTGACTGATCATGCACTGATCATGTTTGCTATCATACACTGATCATGTGCCTCTGGAGGCAATAAACAAAGAGCTGAGTAGGCACGAATCAAACAGTCAGCAGGCAATAATCATGGAACTCAGCTGTGAGGAATCATGCTGCTCAGCTGGCAATAATCAAGCAGCTGAGCAGGCAGGAATTACGCAGCACAGCTGGCAATTGTCAAGCAGATGACAGGCAGGAATCGTGCAGCTCAGCTGGCAATTGTCAAGCAGATGAGCAGACAGTAATCACGCAGCTCAGCAGGCCCTGATCACGTGACTGAGCATGCACTGTTCACGTGGCTGATCATACACTGATCACGTGATGATCATGCACTGATCACTTGGATATCATGCACTGATCACGTGGCTGATCATACACTGTTCACGTGTCTGACCATGCACTGATCACGTGGCTGATCATACACTGCTCACGTAACTGATCATGCACTGATCACGTGGCTGATCATGCACTGATCACGTGGCTGATCATGCACTGATCACGTGGCTGATCATGCACTGATCACGTGACTGATCATGCACTGATCACTGGCTATCATGCACTGATCACTGGCTATCATGCACTGATCACGTGGCTGATCATGCACTGATCACGTGACTGATCATGCACTGATCACGTCTATATCATGCACTGATCACGTGACTGATCATGCACTGATCACGTGATGATCATGCACTGATCACGTGACTGATCATGCACTGATCATGTGGCTATCATGCACTGCTCACGCGGCTGTTCATGCAATGATCACGTAGCTACCATGTACTGGTCACGTGAGTGATCATGCACTGATCACGTAATTGATCATGCACTGATCAGGTGACTTATCATGTACTGTTAACGTGAGTGATCATGCACTGATCACGTGACTGATCATGCACTGATCTCGTGGCTATCATGCACGGCTCATGTGACTGATCATGCAATGATCACCTAGCTACCATATACTGGTCACGTGACTGAACATGCACTGATCACGTAATTGATCATGCACTGATCATGTGGCTGATCATGCACTGATCATGTGGCTGATCATCCACTGATCACGTGACTGATCATGCACTGATCACGTGACTGATCATGCACTGATCACGTGGCTATCATGCACTGATCACTTGGCTGGTCATACACTGATCACGTGCCTGGTCATGCACAGATTACATGACTGATCATGCACTGAACACGTGACTGATCATGCACTGATCACGTAATTGATCATGCACTGATCATGTGGCTGATCATGCACTGATCACGTGGCTGAACATCCACTGATCACGTGACTGATCATGCACTGATCACGTGACTGATCATGCACTGATCACGTGGCTATCATGCACTGATCACTTGGCTGGTCATACACTGATCACGTGCCTGGTCATGCACAGATTACATGACTTATCATGCACTGAACACGTGACTGATCATGCACTGATCACGTGGCTATCATGCACTACTCACGTGGCTGATCATGCAATGATCATGTAGCTACCATGTACCGGTCAGTTGACTGATCATACACCCATCAGGTGAGGGATCATGCACTGATCACGTGGCTATCATGCACTGTCCACGTGGCTGATCATACACTGATCACCTGCCTGGTCATGCACAGATCACGTGACAAATCATGAACTGATCACATAGCTATCATGAACTGATCACCTGGCTGATCATGCACTGATCACGTGGATGATCATGCACTGATACCGTGACTGAGCATGGACTGATCACATGACTATCATGTAGTGATCACGTGGCTATCATGCACTACTCACGTGGCTGATCATGCAATGATCATGTAGCTACCATGTACAGGTCACGTGAATGATCATACACCCATCAGGTGACTGATCATGCACTGATCACGTCTATATCATGCACTGATCACATGACTGCCCATGCACTGATCACGTGGATGATCATACACTAATCATGTGACAGATCATGCACTGATCACGTGGCTGATCATGCTCTGATACCGTGACTGAGCATGGACTGATCACATGACTATCATGAAGTGATCACGTGACTTAATGGCGCTGATCATGTGACTGATCATGCGCTGATCATGTTTGCTATCATACACTGATCATGTGCCTCTGGAGGCAATAAACAAAGAGCTGAGTAGGCACAAATCAAACAGTCAGCAGGCAATAATCATGGAACTCAGGTGTGAGGAATCATGCTGCTCAGCTGGCAATAATCAAGCAGCTGAGCAGGCAGGAATTACGCAGCACAACTGGTAATTGTCAAGCAGATGACAGGCAGGAATCGTGCAGCTCAGCTGGCAATTGTCAAGCAGATGAGCAGACGGTAATCACGCAGCTCAGCAGGCCCAGATCACGTGACTGAGCATGCACTGTTCACGTGGCTGATCATACGCTGCTCACGTAACTGATAATGCACTGATCACGTGGCTATCATGCACTGATCACGTGGCTGATCATACACTGCTCACGTAACTGATAATGCACTGATCAAGTGGCTATCATGCACTGATCACGTGGCTGATCATACACTGTTCACGTGTCTGACAATGCACTGATCACGTGGCTGATCATACACTGCTCACGTAACTGATCATGCACTGATCACGTGGCTGATCATACACTGATCAGTTGGCTATCATGCACTTTTTACTTGGCTGATCAAACACTGATCACGTGACTGATAATGCACTGATCATCTGGCTATCGTGCACTCATTAACTGGCTATCGTGCACTGATCACGTGGTTGATCATACACTGATCACGAGACTGATCATGCACTAATCACGTCTATATCATGCACTGATCACATGACTGCCCATGCACTGATCACCCGGATGATCATACACTGATCATGCGACAGATCATGCACTGATCACGTGGCTATCATGCACTGCTCACGCGGCTGTTCATGCAATGATCACGTAGCTACCATGTACTGGTCACGTGAGTGATCATGCACTGATCACGTAATTGATCATGCACTGATCAGGTGACTTATCATGCACTGTTAACGTGAGTGATCATGCACTGATCACGTGACTGATCATGCACTGATCTCGTGGCTATCATGCACGGCTCATGTGGCTGATCATGCAATGATCACCTAGCGACCATATACTGGTCACGTGACTGATCATGCACTGATCACGTAATTGATCATGCACTGATCATGTGGCTGATCATGCACTGATCACGTGGCTGATCATCCACTGATCACGTGACTGATCATGCACTGATCACGTGACTGATCATGCACTGATCACGTGGCTATCATGCACTGATCACTTGGCTGGTCATACACTGATCACGTGCCTGGTCATGCACAGATTACATGACTGATCATGCACTGAACACGTGACTGATCATGCACTCATCACGTGGCTATCATGCACTACTCACGTGGCTGATCATGCAATGATCATGTAGCTACCATGTACCGGTCAGGTGACTGATCATACACCCATCAGGTGACGGATCATGCACTGATCACGTGGCTATCATGCACTGTTCACGTGGCTGATCATACACTGATCACCTGCCTGGTCATGCACAGATCACGTGACAAATCATGAACTGATCACATAGCTATCATGAACTGATCACCTGGCTGATCATGCACTGATCACGTGGCTGATCATGCACTGATACCGTGACTGAGCTTGGACTGATCACATGACTATCATGTAGTGATCACGTGACTTAATGGCTCTGATCATGTGACTGATCATGCACTGATCATGTTTGCTATCATACACTGATCATGTGCCTCTGGAGGCAATAAACAAAGAGCTGAGTAGGCACGAATCAAACAGTCAGCAGGCAATAATCATGGAACTCAGCTGTGAGGAATCATGCTGCTCAGCTGGCAATAATCAAGCAGCTGAGCAGGCAGGAATTACGCAACACAGCTGGCAATTGTCAAGCAGATGACAGGCAGGAATCGTGCAGCTCAGCTGGCAATTGTCAAGCAGATGAGCAGACAGTAATCACGCAGCTCAGCAGGCCCTGATCAAGTGACTGAGCATGCACTGTTCACGTGGCTGATCAGACACTGATCACGTGATGATCATGCACTGATCACTTGGATATCATGCACTGATCACATGGCTGATCATACACTGTTCACGTGTCTGACCATGCACTGATCACGTGGCTGATCATACACTGCTCACGTAACTGATCATGCACTGATCACGTGGCTGATCATACACTGATCAGTTGGCTATCATGCACTTTTTACTTGGCTGATCAAACACTGATCACGTGACTGATAATGCACTGATCATCTGGCTATCGAGCACTCATTAACTGGCTATCGTGCACTGATCACGTGGTTGATCATACACTGATCACGAGACTGATCATGCACTAATCACGTCTATATCATGCACTGATCACATGACTGCCCATGCACTGATCACCCGGATGATCATACACTGATCATGTGACAGATCATGCACTGATCATGTGGCTATCATGCACTGCTCACGCGGCTGTTCATGCAATGATCACGTAGCTACCATGTACTGGTCACGTGAGTGATCATGCACTGATCACGTAATTGATCATGCACTGATCAGGTGACTTATCATGCACTGTTAACGTGAGTGTTCATGCACTGATCACGTGACTGATCATGCACTGATCTCGTGGCTATCATGCACGGCTCATGTGACTGATCATGCAATGATCACCTAGCTACCATATACTGGTCACGTGACTGAACATGCACTGATCACGTAATTGATCATGCACTGATCATGTGGCTGATCATGCACTGATCACGTGGCTGATCATCCACTGATCACGTGACTGATCATGCACTGATCACGTGACTGATCATGCACTGATCACGTGGCTATCATGCACTGATCACTTGGCTGGTCATACACTGATCACGTGCCTGGTCATGCACAGATTACATGACTGATCATGCACTGAACACGTGACTGATCATGCACTCATCACGTGGCTATCATGCACTACTTACGTGGCTGATCATGCAATGATCATGTAGCTACCATGTACCGGTCAGGTGACTGATCATACACCCATCAGGTGACGGATCATGCACTGATCACGTGGCTATCATGCACTGTTCACGTGGCTGATCATACACTGATCACCTGCCTGGTCATGCACAGATCACGTGACAAATCATGAACTGATCACATAGCTATCATGAACTGATCACCTGGCTGATCATGCACTGATCACGTGGCTGATCATGCACTGATACCGTGACTGAGCTTGGACTGATCACATGACTATCATGTAGTGATCACGTGACTTAATGGCTCTGATCATGTGACTGATCATGCACTGATCATGTGCCGGGAGCCGGGAGGCATTCCACTCTGGACAAAGGTCATGAGGAAGAAGGCTCGGCATACGCAAATGCGGGATCGAGCCTCAGGAGTCCACCCGGATATTCTCGAGCATCTCCCCCCCAAAAAAACCAGAGTCTGCCTACTGTATTGCTTTGTGCTCTCACCTCTGATTTCACTGGGGCTGTCCCCCACCACCATCTCGCTCTCTCTGTCAAAGAGTTAACTTACAGCTCCAATTCATAAAGTTCCTTGTCATTCTTCCCTTTAACTTCCAGCTGAGTCTCCATCTGGCGCGCGGAAACCACCAGGCTTACTAATTATTCCTGGGCTGCTAAGACCCACTCGAGAAGGTGTCTAGGGTGAGGCACCTTTCGCTATTCGAGAGGTCACCTGCGGCCTATGTAAGTGGTGCAAACTTTTTGTCTTGAAGTTTGATTGGTCTTCCGCGTAAACCAAGCTACTCAGTCTCTTTTCTCCACCGAATTTTCCTACCGAGCTCTCCTCATACTATTATTCTTGACATCTCCGATTAGCATATAAAGAGTCGCCTAGGCCATCTCTTCTTCGAATACCCTGGATCAGTTGGGGCTGGTCCCCGGCAGGTGGCGACCGAACAGGGACCTCAGGAAGCAATACTCAAAGAGCTGAGCAGACACGAACCACGCAATCAGCAGGCAATAAGCATGGAGCTCAGCAGTGACGAATCATGCTGCTCAGCTGGCAATAATCAAGCACGTGACCAGGCAGGAATCACGCAGCTCAGCTGGCAATTGTCAAGCAGATGAGCTGGCAGGAATCACGCAGCTCAGCAGGCCCTGATCACGTGACTCTGCAGGCACTGATCACGTGGCTGATCAAGTCCAGATCACATGACTGAGCATGCACTGATCACGTGGCTATCATGCACTGATGACGTGACTGCGCATTCACTGATGACGTGGCTGATCGGGCACTGATCACATGGATCATCATGCACTGATCACGTGTTTATCAGGCAATGATCAGTGACTGACAGGCGCTGATCATGGGACTGTGCACGCACTGATCACCTGGCTATCATGCACTGATGATGTGACTGCGCATGCACTGATGACGTGGCTGTTCGGGCACTGATCACGTGTTTATCAGGCAGTGATCAGTGACTGACAGGCGCTGATCAGGGGACTGTGCACGCACTGATCAGGTGGCTGATCAGGAACTGACCACCTGACTGCGCATGCAGTGATCACGTGGCTGGTCGTTCACTGATCACGTGTTCATCATACGGTGATCACGTGACTGAGAGGCGCTGATCACGTGACTGTGCCGTCAGTGATCACGTGGCTGAGCAGGCACTGATATCGTGACTGAGCATGCACTGATCATGTGCCGGGAGCCGGGGAGGCATTCCACTCTGGACAAAGGTCATGAGGAAGGAGGCTCGGCATACGCAAATGCGGGATCGAGCCTCAGGAGTCCACCCGGATATTCTCGAGCATCTCCCCCCAAAAAACCGGAGTCTGCCTACTGTATTGCTTTGTGCTCTCACCTCTGATTTCACTGGGGGCTGTCCCCCAACACCATCTCGCTCTCTCTGTCAAAGAGTTAACTTACAGCTCCAATTCATAAAGTTCCTTGTCATTCTTCCCTTTAACTTCCAGCTGAGTCTCCATCTGGAACGCGGAACCCACCACGCTTACTAATTATGCCTGGGCTGCTAAGACCCACTCGAGAAGGTGTCTAGGGTGAGGCACCTTTCGCTATTCGAGAGGGCGCCTGCGGCCTACGTAAGTGGTGCAAACTTCTTGTCTTGAAGTTTGATTGGTCTTCCGCGTAAACCAAGCTACTCAGTCTCTTTTCTCCACCGAATTTTCCTACTGAGCTCTCCTCATACTATCATTCTTGACATCTCTGATTAGCATATAAATAGTCGCCTAGGCCATCTCTCCTTCGAATACCCTGGATCAGTTGGGGCTGGTCCCCGGCAGGTGGCGACCGAACAGGGACCTCAGGAGGCAATACTCAAAGAGCTGAGCAGACACAAACCACGCAATCAGCAGGCAATAAGCATGGAGCTCAGCAGTGACGAATCATGCTGCTCAACTGGCAATAATCAAGCACGTGACCAGGCAGGAATCACGCAGCTCCGCTGGCAATTGTCAAGCAGATGAGCCGGCAGGAATCACGCAGCTCAGCAGGCCCTGATCACGTGACTCTGCAGGCACTGATCACGTGGCTGATCAAGTCCAGATCACGTGACTGAACATGCACTGATCACGTGGCTATCATGCACTGATGACGTGACTGCGCATGCACTGATGACGTGGCTGATCGGGCACTGATCACATGGCTCATCATGCACTGATCACGTGTTTATCAGGCAATGATCAGTGACTGACAGGCGCTGATCCTGGGACTGTGCACGCACTGATCACGTGGCTATCATGCACTGATCACGTGACTGCGCATGCACTGATGACGTGGCTGTTCGGGCACTGATCACGTGTTTATCAGGCAGTGATCAGTGACTGACAGGCGCTGATCAGGGGACTGTGCACACACTGATCAGGTGGCTGATAAGGAACTGACCACCTGACTGCGCATGCAGTGATCACGTGGCTGGTCGTTCACTGATCACGTGTTTATCATCCGGTGATCACGTGACTGAGAGGCGCTGATCACGTGACTGTGCCGTCAGTGATCACGTGGCTGAGCAGGCACTGATATCGTGACTGAGCATGCACTGATCATGTGCCGGGAGCCGGGAGGCATTCCACTCTGGACAAAGGTCATGAGGAAGGAGGCTCGGCATACGCAAATGCGGGATCGAGCCTCAGGAGTCCACCCGGATATTCTCGAGCATCTCCCCCCAAAAAACCGGAGTCTGCCTACTGTATTGCTTTGTGCTCTCACCTCTGATTTCACTGGGGCTGTCCCCCACCACCATCTCGCTCTCTCTGTCAAAGAGTTAACTTACAGCTCCAATTCATAAAGTTCCTTGTCATTCTTCCCTTTAACTTCCAGCTGAGTCTCCATCTGGAGCGCGGAAACCACCACGCTTACTAATTATGCCTGGGCTGCTAAGACCCACTCGAGAAGGTGTCTAGGGTGAGGCACCTTTCGCTATTCGAGAGGGCGCCTGCGGCCTACGTAAGTGGTGCAAACTTCTTGTCTTGAAGTTTGATTGGTCTTCCCCGTAAACCAAGCTGCTCAGTCTCTTTTCTCCACCGAATTTTCCTACTGAGCTCTCCTCATACTATTATTCTTGACATCTCTGATTAGCATATAAATAGTCGCCTAGGCCCTCTCTCCTTCGAATACCCTGGATCAGTTGGGGCTGGTCCCCGGCAGGTGGCGACCGAACAGGGACCTCAGGAGGCAATACTCAAAGAGCTGAGCAGACACGAACCACGCAATCAGCAGGCAATAAGCATGGAGCTCAGCAGTGACGAATCATGCTGCTCAACTGGCAATAATCAAGCACGTGACCAGGCAGGAATCACGCAGCTCAGCTGGCAATTGTCAAGCAGATGAGCCGAGAGGAATCACGCAGCTCAGCTGGCAATTGTCATGCAGATGAGCCGGCAGGAATCACGCAGCTCAGCAGGCCCTGATCACGTGACTCTGCAGGCACTGATCACGTGGCTGATCAAGTCCAGATCACGTGACTGAGCATGCACTGATCACATGGCTATCATGCACTGTTCACGTGGCTGATCATACACTGGTCACCTGCCTGGTCATGCACAGATCAGCTGACTAATCATGAACTGATCACGTAGAAATCATTCACTGATCACCTGGCTGATCATGCACTGATCACGTGGCTATCATGCACTGATCACGTGGCTGATCATGCACTGATCACGTGGCTGATCATGCACTGATCACGTGACTGATCATGCACTGATCACGTGACTGATCATGCACTGATTACGTGATCATGCACTGATCACGTGAGCTGATCATGCAATGATCATGTGCTACCATGTACTGGTCAAGTGACTGATCATGCACTGATCATGTAATTGACCCTGCACTGATCATGTGGCTCATCACGCACTGATCACGTGGCTGATCACACACGTATCACGTGACTGATCATGTACAGATCACGTGACTAATCATGAAGTGATCACGTGGCTATCCTTCTCTGATCACGTGGATATCATGCACTGATCACGTGGCTGATCACACACGTATCACGTGACTGATCATGCACTGATCACGTGGATATCATGCACTGATCACGTGGCTGATCATGCACTGATACCGTGACTGAGCATGGACTGATCACATGACTATCATGTAGTGATCATGTGACTTAATGGTGCTGATCATGCGCTGATCATGTTTGCTATCATACACTGATCATGTGCCTCTGGAGGCAATAAACAAAGAGCTGAGTAGGCACGAATCAAACAGTCAGCAGGCAATAATCATGGAACTCAGCTGTGAGGAATCATGCTGCTCAGCTGGCAATAATCAAGCAGCTGAGCAGGCAGGAATTACACAGCACAGCTTGCAATTGTCAAGCAGATGAGCAGACAGTAATCACGCAGCTCAGCAGGCCCTGATCACTTGACTGAGCATGCACTGTTCACGTGGCTGATCATACACTGATCACGTGATTGATCATGCACTGATCACGTGGCTATCATGCACTACTCACGTGGCTGATCATACACTGATCACCTGCATGGTCATGCACAGATAACGTGACTAATCATGAACTGATCACGTAGCTATCATGCACTGATCTCCTGGCTGATCATGCACTGATCACGTGGCTATCATGCAATGATCACGTGGCTATCATGCACTGATCACTTGGCTGATCATGCACTGATACCGTGACTGAGCATGGACTGATCACATCACTATCCTGTAGTGAT